>NC_085030.1:872514-1075014 GCF_963692335.1 Osmerus eperlanus
TCCCGCCATGCCACTAAGTTTCTTTAACCCTCGTGCTGCCTTCGGGTCACATGACCCAAAGGTTCATAACGAACCATCGTTGTGTTTACCCAATTTTACCCAATACAAAAACAAATTAAAATAATTTTCTTTTAACCTTTGCAATGTGGGGGGTCTGAGACAGCCCAACGGTTAAAAGAAAATGCTTCACTTTGTCTTTGTATGCGGTAAATCTGTCGCAATACGACGGTGGGTCACAATGACTGATGGGTCAGAATGACCCGAAGATAACACAAGGGTTAACTGATGGAACAGCTGATTTTCGAATTCTCCCCCTTGGTCATGGTGGATGCGGGAGGGGAACCCAAACTTCAGGGCAAAGTCATTGAAGATGAGATTTGCAGCAGTTTTTCCTGACTATGATGTGGTGGCGTAGGCTTGAGTGAAATGTAAAATGGTCAACAATCACGAGGATGTACTCATATCCCCCTTTGCATCTGTCGAGATGGAGGAAATCTATACATATGGCTGTGTTGAAACAATATTTGTCAGAGGAGATCTTGGTTCATGGCTTGGCTTCTTCTGCTTGACACAGCTACAAGTTTTAGCCACATAGTGCTCGATGTCAGATTGCGTATATGGCCAGAAGACACGGTCACGTACTAGTGATACAGTGCGGTCAGTACCTTGGTGACCCATGTTATTGTGCAACTCTTCCATCACTTTCCCTTTCTACTGCTCTGGTAGAACTAACTGCTTGCGGGCTGTAGTGATTCTGTACAGAATGCCATCACTGTCTATTGTCAATTTGTCCCATTCTCTGAATAGGCATTTTGTCTTTGGGCTGGATTCCTTTTGCTCTTTAACCTGCGGTTTGGAACACGACAGTTTGAAATCGAGCACAAGACAAATAACCGGATCAGATTCTTGTGCTTCTCTTATCCCATGTTTTGGGATCGAGCTGATTGCTGCAGTGGCTGTCTCACCTTCAGCTGATACCGACATAGATGAAGCTGAAAGTGACCAAAGTGCAACAGACTCTTCCTGTACCTCAACTGCTTGTATCGTGGCGACAATGGCGTCTGGTGGAAGCTCCTCCGAACATTCTCTCATCAGTGACTACATCCAGTGGCATCCTCGACAAAGCATCTGCATCGCTGTTCTCTCTGCCTGGTCTGTACTTTATTGTGAAGCGGAAATCAGCCAATTCTGCAGCCCACCTGGAAGTGGTTGCGTTCAGTTTTAAAGTAGACAGAATGTAGCTGAGCTAGTTGTCATCACTGTACACAGTGAAGGTCGGAGCATAGTACAAATAATCACGGAACTTGTCAGTGATTGCCCATTTTAGAGCTAGAAATTCTAGCTTGCCAGAGTGGTAGTGATAGTTCTTCTCAGCTGCTGTTAAGGTTCCCATCTTGCTATTGGTAAATAACAGAATAACAAAATCTGAAATATGTCTATTTCAGTAATAGACATATTTTACATTGTCAATCTCTCAGTGTCTGTGCATGCGTCATGCTAGCCTGGTCCTAACCAGACTCTCGTACATTTCATTTGTACAGAGAGTCTGGCCTCGCTCCATTGACAAGCGTTGACTTCCTTGTAGGCGGGTACTCTGTTGAAGTTTAAAACTATTGGATCTGCCCAGAGCCACTCTGATCTGCCATAACCAAATCAAATTTATTTGTATAGCCCTTTTTACACGCAAGCATGTCACAGAGGGCTTCACATACGCCCATAGAACTGCCCCTCAACCGACCTAAACCCTCAAGGAAGACAAGGAAAAACTCCCAGAAAAACTCAACAGGAGAAAAAATGGAAGAAACCTTGGGAGGAGCAATTCAGAGAGGGATCCCCTCCTCCAGAGACGGTTGGTGAGAGAGAGGAGCAGAACACAGGCTAAACATAGTCATACAGTGTCGATGGGTTTTGAAACACCAAAATCCATTGTTCAACTTTATAGATGTAGGACAGGACCGGGAGACTCGCGACCAGGTCCAGCGTTGGCCGACCGACGACCAGGCAGGTGCTGACAACTCAAACCCCCCACACCACAAGGGATGTGTGTGGGGGGGGACAGAGAGAGGAGAGCAGGGATTAGAGAATGCCAGGAGCAGCTAACAGTTACAGTCATACTAGAATGAGATCCCCACCGGTCAAGTGTGGACTGGTGCAGCAATTTAACAGAGCAAAAAAGGAGTATTTGATGCAGCCCCACACACCAAGACAGCGACAGCCCCCCTCGGTTGGAACATGAAATCTGTTCCAGGGGAAGAGAACTCTAAAATAAGTTATACTTATATAATAAGGATGGAAACAACCCGTCCCCCGTTGCCTCCAACTAGTAACATACTTACCTTTAACAGTCGTAGAATTGACTAAACACAATAACGTTTTTAACCTAATTTTAAATGTCGAAACAGTATCAGACTCCTTAATTGAGACAGGTAATTTGTTCCAGAGAAGAGGTGCTCTATATGAGAACGCCCTACCTCCAGCTGTTTTTTTCTTAATTTTGGGAACCACCAGATAGCTGGCATCTTGAGATCTAAGTGTCCTTGTGGGGCAATAGGGTGCAAGGAGACCGGAGAGGTCCAGTGGTGCCAATCCATGCAGAGATTTGTAGGTTAGTAGTAGAACTTTGAAATCAGCTCTGGCTTGGATAGGGAGCCAGTGTAGAGAGACAAGAGTAGATGTTATGTGATCAAACTTTCTTGTTCTGGTCAATAGTCTAGCAGCAGCATTTTGCACCCGCTGTAAATTTTTTGGGTAATTGTTTTATTGGGAGGCCAGAGAACAACACATTGCAATAGTCCAATCCGGGACGTAACAAATGCATGTATTAGTTTTTCAGCATCATCCTTTGAGAGAAATGTTCGTATTTTGGCAATATTACGTAGATGGAAAAATGCAGTTCTGCTAATTTGCTTAATATTTACATTTACATTAATTCATTTAGCAGACGCTTTTATCTAAAGCGACTTCCAAGAGAGAGCTTTACAAAGTGCATAGGTCACTGATCATAACAACAAGATAGCCACAAAACATCGCGAGTAGCCAAAACATGAAGCACACATTGTGAACAACCAAAGTAAGTGCCAAAGGGAAGAACCATAAGAGCATGTAGTTAAACAAGTTACAATTAAACAACATGAACCGCTATAAGTGCAAGTGTACCTGTGGAAAAAGCAAGTAACAATAATAAAAACAATATATCACAGCGAGTACAAAAATTTAAATCAGTTACCACTAACCACAAGAGCAACAAGTCTCTAAGCAATAGTCATTGTGATCCTTGAGGAAACTAACATCGGGTCAAGCGAACCATTCCTAAGTACCGTTGTACTCCCGGAACAAGTGCGTCTTGAGCCTTTTCTTGAAGGTGGAGAGACAGTCAGTGTCTCTGATGGTGGGAGCGGTGGGACCACCAGGCGGTTGTCTGAAGAAGACCGTAGGTGACGGGTGGGGGTGTAAGGCTGCAGGAGAGACTTGATGTAGACGGGTGCAGTCCCGTTCACTGCTCGGAAGGTCAATACCAGGGTCTTGAATCTGATACGGGCCATGATAGGTAGCCAGTGGAGAGAGATGAGGAGCGGGCTAACATGGGAGCGTCTGGGTAGATTGTAGACCAGGCGGGCCGCTGCGTTCTGAATCCTCTGAAGAGGGCGGGTTGCACATGCTGGGAGACCAGCGAGCAGCGAGTTGCAATAGTCCAACTTGGAGAGGACAAGTGCTTGGACTAATATGGTACTCAAACGAAAGGTCTGGGTCCATTGTGACTCCTACATTTTTTACCAGCTGGCTTTGAGAGACTTTGACGCCGTCTAGGTCTAAGGTCAGATTGGAAAAATTATTTCTATATTTTTTAGGACCGAATATTTGAACCTCGGTTTTATCCGAATTTAGAAGAAGGAAATTTGCAGTCATCCAAGCTCTCAACCTAGAAACACATTTTTCCATAGCATGTGGAAATTCTCCAGACTTTATAGACATATATAGCTGAGTATCATCTGCATAACAAAATGAAAATTTACCCCAGAGCTTCTAATTATGTTTCCTAAAGGCAGCATATAGAGTGAAAATAACAGAGGGCCTAGAACTGAACCCTGTGGTACTCCGTATTTTACAGTGGAGCTCCTGGATGAGCAGCCATCATAGTGGACATATTGTGATCTATCAGATAGATACGATCTAAACCACTGAAGTGACGTACCAGAAATCCCAACATAGTTCTCCATACGTTCCAAGAGACTCTCATGATCCACCGTGTCAAAAGCTGCACTTAGGTCTAGAAGAACCAGGACAGAGATAGAACCCGCGCAGAGGCTAACAGTAGATCATTGACTACCTTGGCTAATGCAGTTTCAGTGCTGTGGTGGAGACGAAATCCAGACTGGAGAAAAGCTGATATGACCAGCTGATATTTGAGGAGAGGTGCTCAGTGAGCTGTTGTGCCACGGCCTTTTCGAAATTTTTGGAGAGAAATGGCAAATTTGAAATTGGCCTGTAGTTGCTAAGACAACCTGGATCCAGGTTTGGTTTATTAAGAAGGGGCTTAATAATAGCTTGTTTGAAATCGTTGGGGACTTAGCCAATTACAATAGGTTCATTAATAATACTAAGCATGGGTGGTCCAATAATAGGGAGAAGTTCCCTACAGAGTTTGGCAGGGAGGGGATCGAGAAGGCAGCTAGTGGGTTTCGAGGAGTCTATCAGCTCGATGAATGCTTCCATAGAAATAGGGTTAAAGTGAGTGAGAGCTTCAACATGCAGCATACTTGGTATAGGGGAAAGTTCAGTGTTGATGGCCACTCCTCCAGGACTAGTCTGTAGTTTGTCCCTTATTGCATAGATTTTTTGGTCTAAGAAATCATTGGGAGAGAGATCTGAACTAACACAGAGTGTACTTTTCTTAGTGAGTTTTGCAACAGTATCAAATAGGAACTTAGTGTTGTGTTTGTTCTTACTAATCAACCTAGAGAAATATTCTGATCTGGACCTGATGAGGACTTGCTTGTACTCCATTAGGCTGTCCTTCCAGGCCAGGCGGAAAACCTCCAATTTAGTGGTACGCCACTTATGTTCTAGTTTTCTAGTGGACCTCTTGAGAGTGCGGGTTTCCTCTGAAGCAATCGCTAGCGTTCGCCTTAGCCAATTCCTTCACCACTACTGTAACAGAGCTAGCTGCCGTAGCTGGAAAATCAAACTTTTCCCGAACCCCATGGGGAGGAGAGCCACAACATCATGGCCACCAACAAAACTCAGCAAAACTTGTTCTTGCTCCGGCTGTAGTTTATAGATATTCGGCAGTGTTGCCACAACGGACCGAATGGCTTCGCTCGCATCTTTCTCCGCCGCCATTACGGAACTACAACACAAACTAGCGCACGACATCAACGTCATCGTTCTCAGCCGCTCCCTCTGTTCGCTGATTCGCCGGTAGAAAATCAACCGGAGACATCTGACTTACGTACCTCACGCCAGACCTAGTACAGAAGCAAAATCAAAATTGAGCGGAAGTACGTAGGAGGGCAGAGCCAGGCTAGCGTCATGCTACCTGTAGTATCAATCGGTCTTTGTCAGTCACGTGGGTTTGTTGTGTGTGACGTCACCGCGCCGCCATTTTCCAGGTACAGCTAACACCTCCAGGGCTACAACATGCACCTTCTAAAGAAGACGTTTGGTTCTGTTCTCATTGTTCCACGTAAGCCAAAGCTGCTTCCTACCATAGTAGGGAGAAAAAAAAATACTATGGGTGCAACTTCAACTGTTTACAGTTTTAATCTGTCTGCACTTCAATGTCAGTACATGCACAAATATATACATTGCACTAACATTTACTTGTACAATTTAATATGTTCTGTTAACGTGAATCACTGATTTGCACTATTTTTATTGTCAGTTTGCACTATTGTTATTGTCAATATGACTTCGAATAAACCTTAAGTATTAAGACTTACCCATGTGTTTGTTTCCATACTTAATTTAGCTGTCAAAGTAAATAAGAAAACCATAAACCACACATTTCTGTTTTTTTTTTCATACATGCTTTCTTGTTTATGCAAGGCTGGTCCAGCAGGATAAAGCATCATCACAATATTAATTCTTACAATAGTTGAAAGGAGTAGAAACAAAGTTGCATAAATTGAAATTGAGTTTCACTTTGTACGTCAGACACATCACCACAGAACACATGTACATTTTGTTCAGTTTATGGAGCTCTCTCTACACTACGCTCTCTCTGTTCTACACTACAGTTGGACATTGGTTTGTCAGCACGCAACAGACAGTGACAATCTTTTCTAAAAATGTGATATCCTCACCTTCACATGGGAGGACCATGCTGATGGCTACTTTTGACAAACATTTCCGATCCCTCTTTCAACATGGATTCTTAGGTGAGCGATTTTTCTTGTCTCCTCCACATCTCTTGCAGCTAGCTGACTGTAACCCTTTGTAAAGGATGGGAGTTTGACCTCTGCACACAACATGCCAACACTTTCCTTTATATCGAAACCTCTATCAGCCAAGATAATGTCCCCCGGCAATTTTTGGGAGAAAACCACTGTTTTCTGTAATGTGTTTGTCACTTGAATGGCCACCCCACCCTTTTGATATGAAACAAATAGATCCCTTGGGTGTAATACCTATCAAATACTTCATAGTGTGATTGTGCTTGTAGCTGGAAAACATTTGAGTACAGGCTTTCAGATTCGATGGTTTCTCTGTGAAAATCTCAAAACAGTCAATGATCACTGCTACTCTGTGTCCAAAGGACTCCACAAACTGGTGAGGCATACTTTTGTGCAAAGTGTCTCTGTCTGGCCATGCAATGGAACGGCTAAAGTTTGCATACAGAAATGACACAATATCATTAAACGTTCTGTATACTGTCTTTGGGGAAACACGAAAGAGATGGGCCAGATGTTGTGCAGGCAGATCCAGTCTCAGGCACATGAAGGTTAAAAGAACCATTTGAAACGGACTGAGAACCTTCTTCTTTTGGTCTGGCATGAGAGGCAGCAAGGCCATAAAGGTTCCCAGGTTTGGCGGCCCTGTGTAGTACTTTACTTTGTCATCATTCTCCAAAAAAATTATCAGACATCCTGTACTCATCAAGTTCTTGTCGCAGTTGTCTGTTTTCTTGTAACAGGCGGTTTACTTCTGCACATCTGTGCACACAGAAGTTACATTCTGTTTGTCTCCTCCTCAGTGTTTTGCTCTCCACCTCCTTCAGCCTCTTGTGTCTCCTCCTCAGTGTTTTGCTCTCCACCTCCTTCAGCCTCTTGTGTCTCCTCCTCTGTGTTTTGCTCACTGCCTCCTTCAGCCTCTTGTGTCTCCTCCTCAGGGTTCTGCTCTCCACCTCCTTCAGATGGCTCAGTGTGTTGTCTTTGCTCCCTTGCCCTTCGCCTTTCAGAGCGTGCTGTGTTGGTGAGAGTAATTTCTGTGTGACCCAGATGGAGGGAGGGTGCCCAGTCTGGGTCAGTCTCCATCATCTCATATGCTGGTTGACCTGCAATAACATGAAAACGGTTTTAGTTTCATTACATGGGACCAGAAGTGTTACTATTAATTAGAAATTATACTAAAGTAAGAGTACATATATGTTACAGCCCTTTATAAGACGATTGCATGACATAATAAAAGACTTGAACTGGAACATAATCAACCGTGCATTGTTTTGATTTATCTCTTGTGCCACATAGCCTAATTTGTCCAAAACGACACGTGGGTGTAACATTAGATACTTCACATTTGTCAACATCAGTTAAATATCTTACCTTTGTGAAAATGTCGAACGCAGACATACATAGAATGCGATATGTTGGCAAAGGTGATGTTTTTGCGCCGGACCGCTGCAACCCAGGCGATCCGACGCCTCTTTGTTATGTCCGCTACATGCTGTCCCTGTACTTTCTTCGATGTGGGAAAGGAAAAAAACCTATCCCCGATGTTAAGTATGTGACCTTTGCTGTCGTGAGATCTTCTATTGCAGCCGATCACGCAACAAGAATGTCCCATTTTTTTCCAAATTAAATGAATCTCATTGCAAACTTACTGAACACCACTGCACGCGTACCTGGAAAATGGTGGATACTCCCATAATGCCCTTCGGTTTTCGCAACTGTGATGTCACCTGACAAAGACCGATTGTCAAGCTGCAATTCCTTTACTAGCCCGTACCCGCCGCCATCGCTGTTGAGTCTGTCTGTAAGTTTGTTAGCTACAAATGTTGCTCGCGTGTCAACTCGCCGCCATCTTGGGAAGGTAATCATTAAATTCAGTAAAGCCTTGGCTAGGGTGGAGAGTCTGGAGCGAGATATGAGGAACACAAAGGTACGAGAACGGAGGGCAAAAAAAACGTTGCATGGTCTTCTGGAGGATCTCAGGGGGAAGAACCTCACAAATGAAGAGCTG
The DNA here is from genome assembly GCF_963692335.1 of Osmerus eperlanus. Lineage (NCBI taxonomy): Eukaryota > Metazoa > Chordata > Actinopteri > Osmeriformes > Osmeridae > Osmerus > Osmerus eperlanus. The sequence goes on from NC_085030.1 coordinate 880,912, forward strand.
AAAGAAAGGCTTGATTTTTACTCAGATAAAATTAAACTTTGAACTTCATGTATATCTTAGGGGTGTACCCAACAGAGTAGTATCTAAGGCAGAAGCGTAACAAGAAAATAACTGCAAGTTCAAATACGCACCTTGTAACTGGATTTCCTCCATGTACATTCTAGGTACCAAAAAGTTTACTTATTATTTTAAGGGTACTTACCAATTAGTCTGTGCTAACTGAATTTCAGATCTTCCAATAGGCCTCCTGTCAAAACAGGGCCATGAATACAGCAAAGACCAGAAGGAGTTTGCCCTCACTCTCCACCTACATGGTCCAAAAGCTTACGCCTATCTGAGTCTCTCCACATTCACCTACCGCATCCACATACATTGCAAAGGTATTTGTCATGTCATTTAATTGCACTTTTTAAAATTACTGGTTCAAATACACTGTATAACTACTTTTTCATTTGATAAAGGTGGATGAGTTCTGTGGATGCCAAGCCTGGCCTCAACACAATGATGTTGGACATGTTGAGGAAAAAACAAGAGGCAGATCCAGTCAAATATGGACGTGTGGCGCTCATGTTGGATGCCTTGGCCATCAAAAAGCATGTCCAGTATAATCCGCATACCCAGAAGATGTCTGGATTTGTGGATATGGGGGATGGCATAAATGAGACTGATGTTGCCACTGAGGCCCTCGTGTTAATGGTGGTTGGCCTACAAGGCCATTGGAAGGCTCCAATTGCATATTACCTCACCAAGTCTGTGTCCCCTGACACACAGAAGGTCCTGCTGGTTAATGCGTTGGAGGCACTGCATGAGCGTGAAATAAGGGTCATGTGTGTGACAATGGATGGGCATGCCTCCAATATCAGCATGTGTAATCAGCTTGGGTGCCAGCTAAAGGCAGACCCTTGTGAGCCTTTACAAACATTTTTCCCACATCCAGTGACTGGTGAGAGGGTGTTTGTAATGATGGACTCTTGCCATATGTTAAAGCTGGCACGAAACATGTTACAGGCGTACAGTCCAATACGAAGCACCACTGGCCTCATAAACTGGAGCTACATTGTTCACTTGAATGATGTGCAAACCAAAAACGGACTGCATGCTGCCAACAGGGTCACCGACAAGCATGTCCATTTTGACTAACAGAAAATGAAGGTGTCCCTGGCTGCACAGACGCTGAGTCGCTCTGTGACAGTAGCTCTGCGAACACTGGGGGACCTTGGCTATCCACGCTTCACACTCTCAGGCAACGGCTGAATTCATTGAGGTAAGACTACATTCAAACATCGTTTTTATCAAAGTGTACTGGCCATGCTACAAATCATGAATTCTTTTTATTTTCAAAACATTTCCTTTTAGATGATTGACAGCCTCTTTGATGTAATGAACAGCCGCAATCCCTGTGCCAAAAGATTCAAAGCTCCCCTGAGTTCTTTGAACTGGAGAGGCAGGGAATACTTGCTCAGTTTGTTGCTGATGGATGGAACACCTCTTCATCGATCAAAGAGGTATTTTAAATTGCGACACTTCCGTTCATATGATGCTCTGTTCTCTTGTTCTGATCTTTTTGCTGTCTGCTGTTTTGTTTCTGTTGAAATTCATTTATGCTCAGTGTTTTTCAGTTCATACATGTGGAAAATGGAAACGTCCATTTACAACTTTCAATGAGCAAAATTACTTGGTGCTCTTTGGAGGTATTTTGGTTAGCCAGGATCATATTGACGATCATATTGTTTCTTTTGAAGGCACCTGTCTGTCATGGGGTTCGTTATCAATATTGACACCCTGATGTTGATGTGTCCTGAGCTGCTACAATGTCAGCGATACATCTGCATGTATCGGTTCAGCCAGGATCACTTGGAGCTCCTCTTCAACTCAATCAGAGCATCAGGTAAGGATTTCAGAAGTTTATAAATATTCTTTACAAAAAAGTATTCTAGTAATCTGTATTAAGTGTTGTGTGGGTCTGTGTGTGTGTTTGTTTTTTAGGGGGCTGGAATAACAATCCCTCGGCAGGCCAGTTCCAGTGCATCTTCCGCTGTCTCATGGTCCGATGCGGTGTCTCTCCGAGCACTTCGGGCAACGTGGCAGCACAGGATGACACTGTGTCCCTATCGGCTGTTGAGATGTCCTCTGCCTCTGAAACTGAAGAGCTTCCATTGCCCTTGAACGTCTCTGCACTTATCTCTGACCACAGCTACCTACCAACCCACTTTGGTGGCCTTGTGGAAAACGCATTAGTCTACATATCGGGGTTTGTGGTTCGTCAGATACTGAGGAAGCTGTCATGTGGTGTATGCGGTGCTAGCCTGGTGACAGATGCTGCACGCACATCATTCGATCAGAGCTACCATTTGCTCACCCTAAAAAACAGAGGGCTGATGATTCCTTCAGAAGGAACAGTGAAGGTGATCAGGTCAGCAGAGCGGTATATTCGACAGGCATCATCGGGGAAAGCTGTCAGTGTTTCTGTAATACAGCAGTTTGTCCGAGCAGAAATTGGCTCAGATGATGTGTTTCTTCTCAAGGAGCACATTGAGGAAACACAATTTGGGATAGACAATCATCACTTTTCGCTATTATCTTTAGTTGTGTCTGTATTCCACAAACTCAGGCTGCACCACATAGCCAAACTCAGCACTCTGAAATTACAGAGTGGCAACTCATGAAAAAAACTTGGCAAAAGTGTCCTGTTCCAAGGGTTCTAGCCAGTTCAGGAAGATCCAAGCTTGGATTAGATTATATATAGAAGGATATGGAAGAATATATATATATATATATATATATATGGAAGAACAGCTTTCACGTGCATGCCATTTCTAGCTAAACTGCCAAAAGACACCAGTTAGTGTGTTAACAAGCTTCTATCAGTTTCAGCTGGGCTGATCAAATCAAATGTATTTGTATATCCCTTTTTACACGCAAGCATGTCACAGAGGGCTTCACATATGCCCATAGAACTGCCCCTCAACCAACCTAAACCTTCAAGGAAGACAAGGAAAAACTCCCCAAAAACTCAACAGGAGAAAAAAAATGGAAGAAACCTTGGGAGGAGCAATTCAGAGAGGGATCCCCTCCTCCAGAGACGGTTGGTGAGAGAGAGGAGCAGAACACAGGCTAAACATAGTCATACAGTGTCGATGGGTTTTTAAAACACCAAAATCCATTATTCAACTTTATAGATGTAGGACAGGACCGGGAGACTCGCGACCAGGTCCAGCGTTGGCTGACCGACGACCAGGCAGGTGCTGACAACTCAAACCCCCCACACCACAAGGGATGTGTGTGGGGGGGGGACAGATGGTGATGGTGGTGTTTGCAAGGTTTTTGCATGCCTTTTAGGTAGTTAGCCTACGAGTTTTGGAACAGAACTCTGTATTGCTGCTTTAAATTAAGATATAATATATTTGAATGTGTATATTTGACTTGTTATAAAAATATAGAAAGCAGGTGTTTGATGTTTGTTTACATTTGTCTTCTCTATATGTAGTTTGTGTTTATGAAGTTACTGTTTTTTGAAAAGGAAACAAAATTGTCAATGTCCCTGCTAAAGGATATGTTTCTCAATAAACATATTTGAAACAAAATATAGAAAAGCACTATTTGATTTATAGGCTATTTGCAGATTTTGTTCCATTTTTTCTCAATGATGGTCAATTATTAGCAGTTAAAGAAGCAGTATTTCGATAGTTTAGATTTATTTTCAGTATTTCAAAGTGAACCTGTAAATACTGCACATACCTGTGTGCATGCTACATTTTGTATGTGTCTGACACCAAAGTTCTGGAAAAGTGAAGTTATATTCTATTCTATTTACTATGGCTTTTGCAGTCACTCAATTTCAACCACAAATGTGTAATGTTAGAGAGGCAAGACACAAGGTTGACTCTCAGGGCAGATTCAAGATATACATTGTTTATTTTGAACAATTGTCACAATAAAAATCACCCCTCCATATCACTCCATCTAGACCTCCATATCGACCTCCATACAACTTCATCCTTCAATGAGACAGAAGCAAGAAAAACAAATATAAAATATAGCTGCAAGCAGCGATGCGGGTTCCTCCGCAAAATGGCAAAATATTATAAACATGTACACTGCAGAAGATCGAGAGTTGGACAACAAGGGAGCAAAACTACTTCATGTTTGGCCAACAACAGGCTGAATGGGGATTTGAACTCATGAGCATAAGGTTACAAGTCAGTCTCTCTATCCTCTCTGCTACACACCAACTGTTGAGATTGTATGAATAGAAAGGGCAGAGTATTAGCTTTGGTCAGCTTTTGGACAAAGGTTAAGAAACGGTTGACATTTCAAGGTGAAATTGCATGAAATTGTGCATCGTATTTCAGAATGATGTCATCCTGTTTAACTAAACAGATAATCAAAATTATGACAGGCCAAAAGATAATGGCTGGATTACAATGTGGCCCATATTTGGTGTGGGGGTACCCACTTGGATGTAGTATCAATGTGCCAAATTAGAAAATTTATGACCAGGGACTTTTTGAGATATTGGGGCGCAAGGAGAAGAAAAATAATAATAAATATAGCTGCAAGCAGCGATGCGGGTTCCTCCGCAAAATGGCCAAATATTATAAACATGTACACTGCAGAAGATCGAGAGTTGGACAACAAGGGAGCGAAACTACTTCATGTTTGGCCAACAACCGGGCTGAATGTGGATTTGAACTCATGAGCATAAGGTTACAAGTCAGTCTCTCTATCCTCTCTGCTACACACCAACTGTTGAGATTGTAAGAATAGAAAGGGCAGAGTATTAGCTTTGGTCAGCTTTTGGACAAAGGTTAAGAAACGGTTGACATTTCAAGGTGAAATTGCATGAAATTGTGCATCGTATTTCAGAATGATGTCATCCTGTTGAACTAAACAGATAATCAAAATTATGACAGGCCAAAAGACTATGGCTGGATTCCAACCTACAACCTTATACTTTACAGGTCACCATGCCAGCCCATTGAGCTATTCTCAGTGTTGAATATTGTCATGTTCAGTTACTGTATAAAAAAGTAAGCTGTTTCTCCTGTGGTAAGCGTTGTTAGATTCAGCCAACGTTGAAACAGCTTTAATTCAATCATATTTTGACATACCAAGGTGAAATTGTTTGTGGTACTTCAGAAAGATGTCATCCTGTTGAACTAAACAGATAATCAAAATTATGACAGGCCAAAAGACTATGGCTGGATTCCAACCTACAACCTTATACTTTACAGGTCACCATCCCAGCCCTATTATCAGTGTTGAATATTGTCATGTTCAGTTACTGTATAAAAAAGTAAGCTGTTTCTCCTGTGGTAAGTGTTGTTAGATTCAGCCTAAGTTGAAACTGCTTGTACATTTCCTATAAAAACGGGATGACTGGGTTGCTGCTGTAAAGAATAACTTTCTCATCGTTTTTTTTAACAGGTTGTTTGGAGTGCCATAACTTGTCATGGAAGGGAATTTTAAATCATGCCTAGCATCAGTGGGAATGTGTCCTGGCTTAGGTTACTGAAATGAATTTGTGCAACAGGCAAGGGATCCACCTGAACAATCAATTGACTTCATTAGAGAAAACCATTAGAGTTATCTCTACCATGCGTAGACTACAAGTAGCTAGCTACTGTGGTGAACCTGGCTTGTTTTGCAGTGGTTTACACAGTCTCGCTAAACAGATGATCAGAGTGTTGTGATGGGCTCAAATAAACACGCATTGCTATGTTTTTACAACCGGAGGATTGATTGGAAGACTAGAAACCGTTTTGCCAGAATAAAAAATTAAAACTATGCTTCTGACTGGTTTTGAACCTACAACCATTTGCTTACCAGCCAATTGAGCCATTCCCAGACATGGATTACACAAAACTGGATAATAAAAAAAGCTGTTTCTCCAATGGCGAGCATTGTCAGATTTGGTCGAAGTTCAAACATCTGTAATTCAGTCATATTTCGACATATCAAAGTGAAACTTTGCATGGTACTTCAGGGGCATCTCACCTTAAAGCCTATTAAGTTTGAACCATCCTTCAAAAACACATTTGATTTAGTGACACAAACATATTGAGGCAATGTGTACATTTACATAAATACACCCATTCCAGCCATTTTGTACTTGATTCAATTGCCTTAAGTAACGTTTTTAAATACGTCAATGATACATATCTGTACCAAATTTCAAGTCAATTTCACCTTTGGTTCAAGAGAAGAGGAATTTTGAAGGTTTTCCCAAATTATCACAGTACAGGAAAATCCATCATGGCGGACCTTATGGGTCCTTGAGGCTTTTTTGTTCCTCATGAAAAATGAGGCATGCACACCAAGTTTCAGAAGAATTGGAGCAATGGGGTGGAAATGCCATCGCTTTGAAAATCGGACTTTTGGGCGTGGCCTGTGGCGCCCCCTATGGTCCGATGTGGCCCATATTTGGTGTGGGGGTACCCACTTGGATGTAGTATCAATGTGCCAAATTAGAAAATTTATGACCAGGGACTTTTTGAGATATTGGGGCGCAAGGAGAAGAAAAATAATAATAAATATAGCTGCAAGCAGCGATGCGGGTTCCTCCGCAAAATGGCCAAATATTATAAACATGTACACTGCAGAAGATCGAGAGTTGGACAACAAGGGAGCGAAACTACTTCATGTTTGGCCAACAACCGGGCTGAATGTGGATTTGAACTCATGAGCATAAGGTTACAAGTCAGTCTCTCTATCCTCTCTGCTACACACCAACTGTTGAGATTGTAAGAATAGAAAGGGCAGAGTATTAGCTTTGGTCAGCTTTTGGACAAAGGTTAAGAAACGGTTGACATTTCAAGGTGAAATTGCATGAAATTGTGCATCGTATTTCAGAATGATGTCATCCTGTTGAACTAAACAGATAATCAAAATTATGACAGGCCAAAAGACTATGGCTGGATTCCAACCTACAACCTTATACTTTACAGGTCACCATCCCAGCCCTATTCTCAGTGTTGAATATTGTCATGTTCAGTTACTGTATAAAAAAGTAAGCTGTTTCTCCTTTGGTAAGTGTTGTTAGATTCAGCCTAAGTTGAAACTGCTTGTACATTTCCTATAAAAACGGGATGACTGGGTTGCTGCTGTAAAGAATAACTTTCTCATCGTTTTTTTAACAGGTTGTTTGGAGTGCCATAACTTGTCATGGAAGGGAATTTTAAATCATGCCTAGCATCAGTGGGAATGTGTCCTGGCTTAGGTTACTGAAATGAATTTGTGCAACAGGCAAGGGATCCACCTGAACAATCAATTGACTTCATTAGAGAAAACCATTAGAGTTATCTCTACCATGCGTAGACTACAAGTAGCTAGCTACTGTGGTGAACCTGGCTTGTTTTGCAGTGGTTTACACAGTCTCGCTAAACAGATGATCAGAGTGTTGTGATGGGCTCAAATAAACACGCATTGCTATGTTTTTACAACCGGAGGATTGATCGGAAGACTAGAAACCGTTTTGCCAGAATAAAAAATTAAAACTATGCTTCTGACTGGTTTTGAACCTACAACCATTTGCTTACCAGCCAATTGAGCCATTCCCAGACATGGATTACACAAAACTGGATAATAAAAAAAGCTGTTTCTCCAATGGCGAGCATTGTCAGATTTGGTCGAAGTTCAAACATCTGTAATTCAGTCATATTTCGACATATCAAAGTGAAACTTTGCATGGTACTTCAGGGGCATCTCACCTTAAAGCCTATTAAGTTTGAACCATCCTTCAAAAACACATTTGATTTAGTGACACAAACATATTGAGGCAATGTGTACATTTACATAAATACACCCATTTCAGCCATTTTGTACTTGATTCAATTGCCTTAAGTAACGTTTTTAAATACGTCAATGATACATATCTGTACCAAATTTCAAGTCAATTTCACCTTTGGTTCAAGAGAAGAGGAATTTTGAAGGTTTTCCCAAATGATCACTGTACAGGAAAATCCATCATGGCGGACCTTATGGGTCCTTGAGGCTTTTTTGTTCCTCATGAAAAATGAGGCATGCACACCAAGTTTCAGAAGAATTGGAGCAATGGGGTGGAAATGCCATCGCTTTGAAAATCGGACTTTTGGACGTGGCCTGTGGCGCCCCCTATGGTCCGATGTGGCCCATATTTGGTGTGGGGGTACCCACTTGGATGTAGTATCAATGTGACAAATTAGAACATTTATGACGAGGGACTTTTTGAGATATTGGGGCGCAAGGAGAAGAAAAATAATAATAAGAAGAATACCAACAATAACACTAGGTTCCCTCCTACCGGAGGAACCTAATAATAATAATAAGAATACCAACAATAACAATAGGTTCCCTCCTACCGGAGGAACCTAATAATAAGAATACCAACAATAACAATAGGTTCCCTCCTACTGGAGGAACCTAATAATAAGAATACCAACAATAACAATAGGTTCCCTCCTACCGGAGGAACCTAAATATAGCTGCAAGCAGCAATGAAGGGGCCAAGCAGCATTTGATATGGAAATTCAGTAGCTAAAGAAGCACAGCAAAACTTTTAATAAAAAACATTCGCTTTTTTTAAATCGCATTATACTTTTCGGCAAAGCGGTGGCGCTACCCCGAAACTTTCGATTACCTTCACGGTGTTGCGCAAAAGACGTACACCGGGTTTTGTAACGATAAGCGTTTGGTAAATATGTCATTTTGAGACAAAATGCGCTGGCTAGATGTAGCAGCGTTATATCTACAAAGCACAATGAATCTGCTTCTTCTTGACTATTAATCCCCTGACAATGAAACGTTATCGTTACCATTGTGATTATACTGCTAGACAGCTACTGTGGTGCAGAGCCATAGAAAAAGAGAGTTGCGACACGCTTTGATCTCGCCATCACGTGGTTCATGTAGCTCGCTGTAGTTCCAGTTCGCAGTACGCTATCAACGAAGGCAGTCGCATTTTCTTTCCCTCTCCTCCCCCTGACCTTCCCTGCTTGGCTTCTATCGTATTGTCTAGTTATTCACGGAGAAATGCTCTGAAGTTTCAATCATTTGGATAGTTTTTGAAGATATTACTCAAAATCAAATACTACAAAAAGGAACAACCTAAGAGGACTGAAGCCCAAGGAGAACAGAAGTATTTTGGGCTGCCCTCCAAGACTGACCACAGGCAAGCAAACTAAAGCTTGTTCCCTGTAGAACTATGGCTTGTAATGACTGCAAACAACTTACTCAGAGGATAGTCGAACTGGAGCTAAGAGTCAGAACCCTCTTAGATGCAGTCAGGTGGCTGAGCGGTGAGGGAATCGGGCTAGTAATCCGAAGGTTGCCAGTTCGATTCCCGGTCATGCCAACTGACGTTGTGTCCTTGGGCAAGGCACTTCACCCTACTTGCCTCGGGGGAATGTCCCTGTACTTACTGTAAGTCGCTCTGGATAAGAGCGTCTGCTAAATGACTAAATGTAAATGTAGATATCAGAGAGACCGAAGACTTCATAGATTCCATGCTACCTAGCCCGGAGGCTAAGCTACCTGCCAATGAGCCACCCTTGGAACCAGCTTTCTCTCCACCGGCCGTTGGACCGGATGAGTCATGGCCTGCTCTCGGCGCTAAACCAAAGAGGCCTAGCGCCGCTTCTACCTTCATCAGAGATGGGACTGTCACCAAGGATAAACAGCAAAAAAAGCGAGGCAGAAACTCTTCCCGCATCACCTCTCCTCCTGTCACACTCAGAAACAGTTTCGAACCACTGGGAACTTTCTCTCCCTTGTGTGTGGAATCCAAGGCGAAGAGGCACAGGAGTGCTAGCCACGCAGCTAACAAACATGAAGGGCCCAGATCGCCGACACACCATGATGGTAGCTACTCCAACACATCATCGTCTGCTGCGACCGGGAGTCCCCCATTTCACTCCAAGCCCCTCTCGGACCGCTGTTCGACCCCCTATCAAGCCTAATCAGACAACAATATCACAGGATTATCAAGATCCAAGGTATGCTAAGACTACCCACAGCCCATCAACACTTAGAGGAGCTAACACTGCTAGCACTATAGAATCTACTGCTAGCACTGACGCAGTGTCTAACCTTGGTCTAGCACAAGGTCCTATCATTGCTAACCCAAATAAGATAAGAACTGGCCCCGCAGCTACTGATAAGGCAAACGTTAGAAATGCAAACACAACACCACATATGGCCACTATCTTGATTGGAGATGCCATGACAGCACATGTTAAACTGGCAAAGATAGAAAATATTTGTCTTAGCAACACATCTGTCGAGGAACTGTCCTCAGAGGTACAAAAAATCCTCAACAATAAACCAAACAACCCTAAGATTATCATCCACACTGGCTCGTTTGATATCCTACACAAGAAAACTGGCACTGAGATACTTAAAAAACATTTCACCCAGCTACTGAACACACTTAACAGATATCAAGATGTATTCATCAGTGGACCGATTGCATGCTTTCGCAGAGGAAAAGAAGCCTTCAGTCGACTACTATCTTTCAACACATGGTTGGCATCTGTCTGTCTGACACACAAACTGAGATTTATCGATAACTTCAATGTGTTCTGGAACTGTGCAGACCGTTTTCAAGCTGACGGACTCCACCCAAACCGTAGAGGATCTCGACTACTAACAGCAAACATCAATCACGTGCTCCTGACCACAAATCAAGCTTCTCTCCCTATCCCTGTTGTGTCTAAGCTGACTGACGCATCCCAAACAACCTCCCATGGAACAGAACATTCAAACAGCCTCCTGCAAGGACATGGGCCCTGCACAGATCTGCACCCCCCGGATGAATTCCCTTGTGATGGAACAGCTCAGTGACAGAGACTTTCCCAAAGAAAAGCTACGCTAGGACAGCCACCATGCTATTTCATTGGACATACCGGTCATCATCACAAACAGAAAATGGCATGGTAAAATGCAAGGTTACAAACCTGAAACTAGTGTTAGAAGTCACAGAACTATCCATATTCTTCCAACAGATTTATCTACCCCTGTTTTATCTGTTAATACCCCACAGATGAAACTGGCCCTTCTAAATGTTAGATCACTAAATAACAAAACATTTCTAGTTAATGATCTGGTCAAAGAAAACAACTTAGACTGCATCTGTCTAACAGAAACCTGGCTAAACAATGACACGGCAACAGCAACTTTGATAGAAGCGTGTCCGCCTGATTACAGCTTTCACCAAGTTTCAAGGACATCAAAAAAAGGTGGAGGAGTCGCAGCTATTTTCTCCTCTAAACTGTTGTTCAAAATCACTGAGCTAGGTGAATTCACATCATATGAATATCTTGCTATAGAGCTCAAAACCGAATCAATACTTTTTGTTATTATATATCGGCCACCCAAGCACTCGCCAATATTCATACAAGAATTCTCTGAACTATTATCACTATGTGTCACTAGATATGACAAAGTAGTTTTAAACGGAGACTTAAATATCCAAGTAAATAAAAAAGCAGACCCAAGAACTATTGAGCTCTTAAATCTCCTTGACAGTTTCAATCTAACTCAACACATAACAGACCCAACACACCGACACGGAAACACACTAGATCTAGTGATAACAACTGGACTAAATATCAATAATATTTCAATAACTGATCTACCCCTCTCAGACCATCATTATATACTTTTTAATGTGGAAATTATCCTAACAAAAAACAAAAAATAATTCTTAGTCCATAGAAGATATTTAGACGATACAGCTATGATGAAATTTTCTGAACAATTTGCTCTATATGAGCCGACTAACCATGATTGCTCTCAGAATGAAATGGTAGAGAACCTCAATGATGCACTATTATCTGTGTTAGACTCTGTTGCACCACTGAAAACCAAAAAGAAGTGCACAAGCAGAACCTCCCCATGGCTGAGAAATAAAAATTTTAGTGAAACAAAAAGAAAATGCCGTGCAGCAGAGAGAAAATGGAGGAAAACAAAGATCACTATCCACTACAATATCTACAAAGATACACTAACCACCTATAACAAAACCATCCGTCTAGCAAGGAGAGAATATTTCTCCAACATTATTACAGAAAATGCCAGAAATTCCAGAGTTCTTTTCTCCACCATTGACCAGCTGCTAAACACTGTCCCTGCCCCACCTCCATCCTCAGCAGTTAAATGTGAAGAGCTTGCTTTGTTCTTCAAGAACAAAATAACTTTGATCAGAGCGAGTATTATTAATAGTGGGGTCGAAACTGACATCAGTAGATTCTGCAACATAACCATGAGCACATTTACCTGTATCACACTTAGTGAACTTTCCAAAATTGTCAGCGAATCTAACTCCACAACCTCAGATATTGATCCTATACCCACAACATTCTTTAAGCGAGTGTTTGATAGTGTCTCAGGTCCGGTGCTAGAGATTATAAACACATCCCTTAGAACTGGCGTCTTCCCAGATGCCTTCAAAACAGCTGTTGTAAAGCCCCTATTAAAGAAACCCAAATTGGATAACAGTCTACTTGCAAATTACAGACCAATATCAAACCTTCCATTTATTAGTAAAGTACTGGAAAAGATAGTTTTAGTCCAATTAAATTATTTTCTTGAAGAAAATAACATCCTGGAAGTCTCACAGTCAGGTTTCAGGAAATATTACAGTACTGAAACTGCTCTCACCAAAATAATTAGCGACCTCAGACTAAACTCTGATGCAAATAAAGTCTCTATCCTTATCCTGTTAGATCTCAGTGCAGCATTTGATACAATTGATCACGACATCCTAATCAATAGACTGGAAAAGCTTATTGGGTTCACGGATAGTGTATTGAACTGGCTGAAATCATATATCACAGGAAGGAAGTTTTATGTTAGTTTAGGTGACCATAAGTCCAAGAAACATGAGAACTGCTACGGGGTTGCTCAAGGAAGCTGCTTAGGTCCATTACTTTTTTCTCTTTATATGTTACCACTCGGCGACATAATCAGAGAACATAACATAGATTTCCATAGCTATGCGGATGACACACAACTATATATATCCACTGAACCCAACGATGCAACGGCCATCAATTCCATTACCAACTGCCTGTTGGCAATAAACAAATGGATGAATGATAACTTTCTTAAATTAAATGAAGACAAAACCGAAGTCCTACTATGTGGCCCCAAATCCAAAAGAGAGATGCTTATTAAGAATCTTGGAGGCTTAACCCCCTGTCTTAAACCAGAGGTGACGAGTCTCGGTGTAATCCTGGACTCAGATTTGAATTTCAACTCTCACATTAATAAAGTGACCAAAACTGCTTTCTTTCACCTGAGGAATATAGCAAAGGTACGACCATTCATAAACCAAAATGATGCAGAGAAGTTAATTCATGCTTTTATATCCAGCCGGCTGGACTACTGTAACGCACTTTTCACTGGTATTCCCAAGAAAACCACTAAAAGACTACAGCTCATTCAAAATTCTGCAGCTAGATTATTAACCAAAACTAAAAGGAGAGAACACATTAGTCCTGTCCTAGCTACTTTACACTGGCTCCCTGTTACCTTCAGAATTGACTTTAAGGTCCTTTTCCTCACATACAAAGCTCTACACGGACAAGGACCTAGCTACATTGCTAACTCCTTTATAAACTACACACCAGCTAGAACACTGCGATCATCAAATGCAGGCCTATTAGAGGTCACCAGTAGCAGTCATAAGAAGATTGGTGATTCGGCCTTTGTCAATTACGCCCCAAAACTATGGAACAAATTACCCATAAATACTAGAGAGGGTACAATTTCTGGGGAAATTGTAGGGTGTGCTTGCTTGCGTCGGTTGCACAGGGGTCCGTTTTTGAATGACATTTTTACAACTGATATTTCTGTATATTTTATATAAAAATGCATACTTATTATTTATAAAGATGACATAGATTTAAAAGCATTTTTTTTTTTGCTGCTCATTTACAACTGAAAATACGAGTGAAGTGTAGAATGAAATAGATGTCTTCTCATTTCCCCTGCAAGAGGCAGCCTCATCGTTGAAACTAAACGAATAAATTGGGCAGACCGGTGTAAAAATTGACCTAATCTCTATGACTTAAACGTCATTTTAAGTTTTTCCCTTCTCATGATATTTTCAGGCATTTAGCCTACTCATTGCATTCATTCATTAATAAAGAACCCCCTTTGAAGATTATTCTACGACGTTACCCGGCAGTAGAAGATGGAATCGCGATTCAAACAGTACCATCTGCTAACTGAAAATATGCCCCCCAAAACGTAAATAAGCTTGACATTTATTTAGTGGAAAATCGCTCATTCATAAAAAGCTCACTGGTAGCGATCATTGTCAGTAACAACGCAAAATGCGATATAGCCCGGTACAGTACTAGACTACTGCTGTGTTCGTCTTGGTAGCGATTGCGTTGGTTGAATTGGATTTAACGTTCCGTTGTACGGTTTAAGATGAAATTAATTATTTTCATGAACAGATTGACAACGTTTAGGTTGTGGCAATGAAGTTCAGGTTAGTAGTTAGATAGACTTTTGATTTAAGTAAGGGGAGTGCCGAACATGTTCTGTCGCCGTTTGACTTCCTAAACAGCTGTGTAAGTTAGATGTTTTTGTCGTGTGTCTCGCGTAAGCTACAGCGTTGCAGTGAGCTACACTGGTTTGAAACCACAGGTAATGGTAATTTCACCAACAAATCGTTTACTAATGTCAGAATAAATTCTACAACGAAAATTTATATGTGAGGAATGTTTATTTTAACGATTGAAAACAGATAATGCTACATCATAAACCACTGTAGTATGTGTTGCCCGGGCAACACAGGCTAATGTCATGATGCTAATACTTCAGTGAAATAGTAGACTACTGTTTCCGAAAGTAGATATACTTCCTTAATAATATCAGCTTATACTGTACATTACACATCACAATTGTGTGTCATATCACAAAGTAAAATGAGTAAATAGTTATCACCCTGGCCTCTTTGCTTGTGGCGTTTCTGCAGCTGCCTTGCAGTAAAGCTATAGTTAGCCTAGCTATCCCCCAAGTTAACAGATGCGAAATGAATGTTCTGCCAAAGGTAGTCACGCGTGTTTTCGTGACGTTAGTGACGTAGCGACGTTAGTAACGTCAGTGACTGTGGCTAGAAAATTAGCCACCGTTAGCTTCACTTTTCGCCACAAAAACTTAACTTCAGCCTAAACCATGCAACGGAACGTAAATTCCAATAGAAGCAACTCAATCGCTACCAAGACGAAACTTTTGACACCTACGTTGTCTATGTAGGCCAAATATTGACTGAGTTTTAGGGGGGCGAAAATAAACAATAATAAATAATAATATATATGTGAGAGAACAAAGGTTGTGCTCTCGCTGAAGGCTTGAGCACACCCAATTAGGGAAGCAAACACTCTAGACATTTTTAAAAGACAGCTTAAAACCTACCTTTTTACCGAAGCATTTAAGTAATTTTATCTCAAAAGGGTTTTCCTACTTTTATTAGTTATATTATTGTAGAATCTTGGTTTAGTAAATTTGGGTCATTATTTGACTTGCTATTTTTACTTTGTCTAGGTCAGAGTTGGCAAACTCTGATAGCGTACAAGAACTCTGGTCGCGTGAAGTATTTAAACAAATATGTAAAACAATCTGTATTCTTGATCTGAGGCAAAGGATCCGTTAACAGAGAATACGGCCCATACTCTTGACCTGGGGAAAGGATCTGTTAACAGAGTGTATGGTTTTATATATACAGACCAGGGGTGAACCAAATGTATGTGTGTTACTTGTAATCCTACTTTTATTAGTTATTTTATTGTAGAATCTTGGTTTAGTAAATTTGGGTCATTATTTGACTTGCTAATTTTACTTTGTCTAGGTCAGAGTTGGCAAACTCTGATAGCGTACAAGAACTCTGGTCGCGTGAAGTATTTAAACAAATATGTAAAACAATCTGTATTCTTGATCTGAGGCAAAGGATCTGTTAACAGAGAATACGGCCCATACTCTTGACCTGGGGAAAGGATCTGTTAACAGAGTGTATGGTTTTATATATACAGACCAGGGGTGAACCAAATGTATATGTTACTTTTAAGATGCATGTTTAAAGTTGTTTTCTCTCTTGAACAGAGATCTTATTGGGATTTTTATTTTTGTTTGAATTGTTTATCACTTGTATTATTGTTTTTATTGATTTTATGTATCTTCAGCAGACTCGTATCTACAAAAGGTAGTCCTCCCTGACGTGTTTGGTGTAGAATGGAGTGAAATACAACATTGTGAACACTCACTGCCAGTGAAACACAGGAAAAAAGTTAGAGCTTTTTTGTCACGTGGTTCCGGTAGCTCCCTGTAGTTAAACAAAACCCCCACTGCTGTCAACCTGTTTGAATGGTTTTCGGCGGGACAGACAGCAGCACCATCTCGATTCACGGACATTTTCGGTATATTAACACTTAATGTCAATTGAGTACTGGTGTGTTGTATCATGTATGTCTGATACTTTATTAACATGTATGTATTACATGAACTTATAATACATAACGCAATATCTAATATCTAACAATCTTACGATAAACTTTAACTAAAGCTAGCTATATAAAATACTACTAATAACAATTGATATGTGGTGGTCGAAATCTGCAATTCATTGTTGCTAGCTCTACTAACTAGGCTAATAAGAGCTATATATAGAAGACTTACTTTGTATGCCAACGAACACCAATAATTAGAACGAATTTGACAGACTATAAGCCAACTGACTTCTGGTTATGATACATGTGCTCTCTAGCTAGCTTCAGTAAAGGTGTTGCTTATGTTAGATGCTAGACCTACAGTCTAGCTCTAACTGCGTTTCGAATCAAACAAGCTATAATCTTACGATAAACTTTATCTAAAGCTAGCTATATGAAATACTACTCATAACAATTGATATGTGGTGGTAAAAATATGAAAAAATGAAGGATTTTCATCAATTTACCAGCTAACTTGCTTCGGAGACACTGAAAATGAATGGGGTTGAACGGTGGAAAATGCAATGTTTGGAACTACAGGTCGCATGTGACACGCTTTACTTCCGCATTCCTCGATAACAATGGGAGTCTATGGAAGTGTCGCAACTCTCTTTTTCTATGGCTCTGCTGTGGTGTACCTGGCTTCGCTAAACAGATGATCCAGTAACAAGACTTGCTTGATGACTGTGGCTGGATTCGATCCTACGACCTTGTGTTTCAAAGGAGCCCGTCTTATCCCAGTGAGCTATTCCCGCTGTTGGGAAATGCTGTGTTCGGTTACTTTATTAACCCGTTAAGGAGTAGCGTCACACATATGTGATCGTTCGAAAGCGGGCCCCACAGAGTACCGTCACACGTGTGATTCTGAACATTCCAACCGACTATTTTCCGATAGACAAAAACTATATGACAATCTCTATAGTATGGCTTCAAAATTTACAATTAGGAGGCTAACAAGTAACACTAGCAGGTAGTAGCATTGCTATGAGTATTATGCTAGGTTGCTAGGTAACGGAAGCTAACTAAAACTAGCTAGCTTCCGTTTTGGAAAAATAACTCACTCTGGTAGAAGCGTCGGTAATATTTAGAACTCACTCCTTAAAAGGTAAAAAAAAAAGCTGTTTCTCCCGTGGTAAGCTTTGTCAGATTTGACCCAAGTATAAACAGCTGTAATTCAGTCATATTTTGACATATCAAGGTGATTGTGGTAGGAAGATGATTAAACTTTATCGTTACCATTATACTGCCAGACAGCTACTGTGGCGTACCTGGCTTCGCTAAACAGATAATCCTGTATCACGACATGCTTGACGACTGTGGCTGGACTCGATCCTACGACCTTGTGTTTCAAAGGAGCATGTTTTATCCCAGTGAGCTATTCTCGCTGCTGGGAAATGCTGTGTTCGGCTACTTTATTAAAAAAATGAAGCCGTTTCTCCCGTGGCGAGCTTTGTCAGATTTGACCCAAGTATAAACAGCTGTAATTCAGTCATATTTTGACATATCAAGGTGATTGTGGTAGGAAGATGATTAGATGACATGCTCGCAATGACATTTCCAAAGTTTCGTCTCCATACGGTAAACCGTCGCAGAGACAAGGCCTCACGTCCGCTATGGCGTGCTCTTTGTCAAAATCGTTTGTGCGTAACTCGTGAACGGTTTGACTTATCGATGCCATTTTGATAACTTTTTGTCTTCATGGTCTGAAGATGATCTCTTACAATTTTCATGAAAATCGGAGCAACGGCCTAGGAGGAGTTTGAAAAAGTTAGCATTTCTTAAAATGCAAATCACGGAAAAACCTTCGGGACGACAGTGACGCCATAGGGTTCAGTCGAATCGTCTGCATCTAAGAAATCCAATGAAACCTCACTTAAGAAAAACGGTCTCATGGTTCAAAAGTTATGGGCGTAAACGCACCTCCAACTTTGACACCTTGGTGGCGCTATAGTGCTTCATGGATCGACATGAAACTTGGTGATAAATAGTCAGGAGACCGTTCCAAATTAGTGTGCCAAATTTCAAAACTTTTCACCAATCGCTATGCATAATAATAATAATAAAACTAACAAAAACAATAGGGTGGCCCCTAAAAAACATTATGGATATTTGACTTTTCCTGGCCCTTCAATATTCAAATCCCAGATTGTGAAGTCGGTAACAGCACTACTTACTAGTTGTAATGGTCTCCCTTTTGTGCACAATTGTTTAGATATCCCCCAATCAAACTCCTCCACTTCACTGAAATAGTACAGACAATATTGCTTCTAGGTGAGCATAAATATCAGTTACACTAACGAAGTAGTGTACATTAATTAGCATTACTTAAGTGGTTGATAATAAAGGTATTAGTAGTAGATGATAAAGTTGTATGGCATTGTGCAGAAAATGTATATTCTCTACTTACCTCCGATGATAAACTGGTCCAGAGACAAAGTTGAAGTTAGCTAGCTAACGTTAACTTTATTGTCCAATTCAAGACACCAGAATTGTTTTATACATAACCATACGCGATTCACATTAGCACTAGCTACTTAGCTACACTCTGATTCTAGTTCATCTTGTTCTGAGCCGTAATCCTACAATATTCACTACTGCAGGAAAATATCTAACTATCGAGATTCTAAGTAACATGGAGACAACTTTTAAACGACTCAACGGAATCGGTTGAGAAATGTAAACGCTAAAATGCTTTTTAACCAGAAAAGCCGCAGCTCCACCGTTCACTTGCGTTTGTTTACAGGCGAGTCATTACCTCCCCAAGATGGCGGTGAGTTGGCACGTCGCAGCAACGTTCTGACGCAGACAATGGGGCGTCTATGTCTATGGAGCAGAATGCACTTCCTCCACATTTTCACCGGAGAGTAGTTAGCCCTTAGCCATTAGCTAACAAAGCCACAGCCTGGATCTTTTTTTCTCAAATCCCAAAGCTATCCTAGCAATTTGTAAAAGACGTTGTTCAACAGACAGCGGACTGGCAAATTCGCTAGAATCATGTCAGCCTTATGATTTCTTTCTAGGGAAAATTCTACCCTCTTACAACATGTAAAGCAATTACACATGGTTATATTTACAACAGAACCTCGATATTTACAATTAGTACTATTTATAAAAATTGGGCCTCAACAACAATCGCGCTTCAGTCTCTCAGACTGGTTCACCTTGTACACCAGTCTCTTGGACGGGTTCAATCTTTTACGTGCGGCACGGAGATATCTTTTACCTGTAGCCTTCTCAATGGGGCTTTGGACTGGTCCGTTCACTTCAATGGCTTTCTACAGAACTCAGCAAAATAGGATACTAACGCTGCTACCCAGGGGCCCGTTCTCCGTACGTCGCTAACTCAGTTAGCTGGATTTGATTGTTGACGATTTGTCATGATCTTGGATTGTTTGGTTTTTCGAAGCTCATCCTGGACTTGCTGTCATAGCAACAGGTCCGTAAGCTTAACCCTTGTGTTATCTTCGGGTCATTCTGACCCATCAGTCATTGTGACCCACCGTCGTATTGCGACAACTTTACCACATACAAAAACAAAGTGAAGCATTTTCTTTTAACCGTTGGGCTGTCTCAGACCCCCCACATTGCGAAGGTTAAAAGAAAATTATTTGTTTTTGTATTGGGTAAAATTGGGTAAACACAACGATGGTTCGTTATGAACCTTTGGGTCATGTGACCCGAAGGCAGCACACGGGTTAAACCTGCTCGGGAGCAGGTTTATTTTATGTAAACACGATTAGATTGAGGCTTTACAAGCAGAGGTGATACAGGAAGTCTGTCACAGCCATGTCTTGTTCGTTTTTACTACAGGAACCTGTTGCAGAAGGTGCAAGAATAATTAGCATAATTTAACATAAAACTGAATTAATTGCTCATTGCGTGATAGATAGGCTCCTTAAAGATCCTGTAAAGTAAATTCCATGTTTTGCTTCTAAGTACATTATATACGTGTGAAATGAGTTCCTGAAAGCATGTGCAAAGCGCTAAGACTTTGTCACACTGAAATGTGGAGTTAAACCGAAGAACAGTTTCTCTTCCGTTTTCAGATCAGGTTTTAATGGGCGGAGCCAAAAAATGCCCTATCTACGTCATTTCGCCCTATCTACGCCAGATCACTGAAGATCTCCTGCTGTACTGTTATTGTAGCCTACATCAGCTAGCTAGCTAGCTTCAGGAAGTCTCCCACCACCCACAACTGCATCTTCCCTGGATGCAAGAAATCCAGCTGCGCTGCAACGCCATTTAAGTTCCCTATTGATAATGAAAGGAAAAATAGGTGGATAGATTTTGTGAAGAGCCACGCTCATGGAAAGCTTCGGATAAACTCCAACAGCCGCCTCTGCACTGACCATTTCACGGCGGACAGTTTTAACATGGACCAGAGACAGACGGGGTTCACCAACACATGGCTTCTCTTGCAGCGTGGAGCCATACCGAGCATCGCCCCTCCGGCCGTTCATCCTCCGGTCGCACCTGGACCATCCACCGCCGCCAGCAGTTCATCACTCAGTTCTGTGTGCTTGTTATAATTATACTAGATAACTTTTCCAGAGGTATCTCTGCTATGAGTTAGTGCAAACCGCTAAATTGATATTAGGCTACTCGGTGTAGAATGATGGTATTTTGGTGATATGGTAGCTAATGTGTTAGAAGTAGCCTAGTTGGAGAGCTCACTGTCTGCTGTCTCTGGTGTCCATTTTTACTGTTACAGCTCAGGGGAACATTTCATTTATATGCATCTGTATGTTTCACTCATTGAACAAATAAATTTGAATTCTATACAGTTTTGTTCGGCTTTTACATAGCGTCCATTATCTGGGTCGGAGGTAGGCACTAGGCAGCGAGGGGCGGAGCTTCAGCTCCTTCAGGCGACACGCCCCCCCCCAGTCTCAAGCAGAGAAGACTGCTGATTTTTAATGACATTTTTACAACTGATATTTGGGTGTGCTTTGCCTTTGGCAAGGGCACAACCTTTGTTCTCTCACATATATATTATTGGGTGTGCTCAAGCCTTCGGCGAGAGCACAACCTGTGTTCTCTCACATATATATTTATTGTGAGAATGCTGTTAAGCATTCTCACTATTGTTTTCCTGTTTCTCTTTATTGTGAGAATGCTGTTAAGCATTCTCACTATTGTTTTCCTGTTTCTCTTTATTGTGAGAATGCTGTTAAGCATTCTCACTATTGCTTTTCAACTTCTCAGTTCTTCCGCCGTTTTTTGGCCTTTAACTCGTTCTGCATACTTTAACCGATTCCTACAACTTTTGTATCAAAACGTTCAGCTCCTTCAGGAGATGATGGCTATGACTTTTGGTATTTCTCACTTTTATACTTTTTAAGACATTAAGGTTTTTGTGCAAATTATTCTCCCATTAAAAGTAATGGTAAATCCTTTCAAATCATTAAAAAGCTTCCTCCTCTTTCAAACGTAACTACTTCAGCATACTTTCAGCTAGAGACACCATTCAACCTTTAAAATGTTCACAAGACATTCAGCTATTCCCAAATGATTCAGCTTTTTCAAATGTTCAGCCAATTTTGAATTATGACAGTTTGAAATACATTAAAACGTTTGCTCCTTCTTGATTTTTATGAATGAGCAGCAAGCAGAGTGGCACACTCTGCTTGCTGCTCTTTTTCTGATATTCAACTAATTTGTCAAACAAATTCCTCTAACGTTCATATAGTTTAACTTACAGAAACAAGTTATACCTTAAAATTGTCCTCTTTCAGCCAATGTAACTACTAAAGAGCTCACATTTACAGATTTCCAGCTATGAGCCTTGAAGCGAGAGCAGCCTTTCAAATTCTCTCACTAACTTCAATGGAGAGGTGAGTAAAATCAGTCAGAGAAAGCAAGAAGGAACAAGATTTTGAAACTGCCGATAGAGTCGTATTTCTGACCGCACAGACATATAAAGGACATCTCTGGTTTCGGAAGAGTCTTGGGTCTCGGAAAATATCCTTATATTTTGGATTGGACGTATAGTTTTGCGTCTAGGTCAACTTGTTTGAGGTGTGGATGCTAGGTAAATGTTCGTTTTTCTCTCTGCCTAGCTCGTTAGCTATCACAGCTGCGCCATCACCGTGGCAACCAAACAAACAAGCACCAGGAAAGCAAAAGGAACACGTTTTTGAAACTGCAGGTAGAGTCGTGTTTCTGACGCACAGATATATAAAGAATATCTCTGGTTTCGGCAGAGTCTTGGGTCTCGGAAAATATCCTTATATTTTGGATTGGACGTACAGTTTTGCGTCTAGGTTATCTTGTTTGAGGTGTGGATTCTAGCTACATTTCTCTTATTCTCTGCCCTCAGCGCATTAGCAATCATAGCTGCACCATCACCGTAACGACAGACACGCACCACTCAGTCTCTCACACAGGTGATTGGTACGTTTACTTGACCATGAGAAACACGATTACTAGCAATTGTCGGTTTATGCCAATAATACGATTACTCCGTTTACATGTGTAATTAGTTATGCGATTACTCAATAAACACGTCTACATGATTATTTTTTATTAATCATTGTACGCTCCACGGACAAAACTTGCACCATCATCCTTCTGCAACAAAGTGTCGCCATGTCTTCCTGTATCGGCCCTACTGCTGTATGTTTCATTCCATCAACACATTGAATCCAACTAAGAAAGCCGAGTAAACGCATAGGCTACATCTGCTACTGCTAATACTATCCCAACTATAATTTAATCTGTTAAAACGATAATATTCTTGTTACGACTAGCTAGCCTACTTCTTCTGTTTAACAGTTCAGCTTTCAGCTTCTCCCACATTGTAGGCTATTTTAGCTCTTAGCTTTGTTAAGATGATGCAGTTCAGCTTCCACACTGCCTCTTTTGTGTGACTCACACATTTTTGAAATTCATTTCAGCTTGCAGGTATTTTCTCATTTCTCACTTTTATACTTTTTAAAATATTAAGGTTTTTGTGCAAATTATTCTCCCTTTAAAAGTAATGGTAAATCCTTTCAAATCATTGTTGGAATGCTGCTCCAGTCCCTTTCAAAAATACCTTTCGGTTGCTTTGAAGCTTCAGCTTATAACTTTCTACTAAATTTTCACTATTTTCAGCTTTTTTAGCATGGTCAGCTATCCCCATTCAGGTTTTCAGCATTCTCACTGCTGTTTCGCAGGAACAGCCGTTTCTAGTTATATCAACTTCTTAGTTCTTCCGCCGTTTTTTGGCCTTTAACTCGTTCTGCATACTTTAACCGATTCCTACAACTTTTGTATCAAAACGTTCAGCTCCTTCAGGAGATGATGGCTATGACTTTTGGTATTTCTCACTTTTATACTTTTTAAGACATTAAGGTTTTTGTGCAAATTATTCTCCCATTAAAAGTAATGGTAAATCCTTTCAAATCATTAAAAAGCTTCCTCCTCTTTCAAACGTAACTACTTCAGCTTACTTTCAGCTAGAGACACCATTCAACCTTTAAAATGTTCACAAGACATTCAGCTATTCCCAAATGATTCAGCTTTTTCAAATGTTCAGCCAATTTTGAATTATGACAGTTTGAAATACATTAAAATGTTTGCTCCTTCTTGATTTTTATGAATGAGCAGCAAGCAGAGTGTGCCACTCTGCTTGCTGCTCTTTTTCTGATATTCAACTAATTTGTCAAACAAATTCCTCTAACGTTCATATAGTTTAACTTACAGAAACAAGTTATACCTTAAAATGTAGGAAAAATTGTCCTCTTTCAGCCAATGTAACTACTAAAGAGCTCACATTTACAGATTTTCAGCTATGAGCCTTGAAGCGAGAGCAGCCTTTCAAATTCTCTCACTAACTTCAATGGAGAGGTGAGTAAAATCAGTCAGAGAAAGCAAGAAGGAACAAGATTTTGAAACTGCCGATAGAGTCGTATTTCTGACCGCACAGACATATAAAGGACATCTTTGGTTTCGGCAGAGTCTTGGGTCTCGGAAAATATCCTTATATTTTGGATTGGACGTATAGTTTTGCGTCTAGGTCAACTTGTTTGAGGTGTGGATGCTAGGTAAATGTTCGTTTTCCTCTCTGCCTAGCTCGTTAGCTATCACAGCTGCGCCATCACCGTGGCAACCAAACAAACAAGCACCAGGAAAGCAAAAGGAACACGTTTTTGAAACTGCAGGTAGAGTCGTATTTCTGACTGCACAGACATATAAAGAATATCTCTGGTTTCGGCAGAGTCTTGGGTCTCGGAAAATATCCTTATATTTTGGATTGGGCGTACAGTTTTGCGTCTAGGTTATCTTGTTTGAGGTGTGGATTCGAGCTACATTTCTCTTATTCTCTGCCCTCAGCGCGTTAGCAATCATAGCTGCTCCATCGCCGTGGCAACCAAACAAACACGCACCAGGAAAGCAGAAGGAACACGTTTTTGAAACTGCAGGTAGAGTCGTATTTCTGACTACACATACATATAAAGAATATCTCTGGTTTCGGCAGAGTCTTGGGTCTCGGAAAATATCATTAGATTTTGGATTGGACGTACAGTTTTGCGTCTAGGTTATCTTGTTTGAGGTGTGGATTGTAGCTACATTTCTCTTATTCTGTGCCCTCACCGCGTTAGCAATCATAGCTGCACCATCACCGTAACGACAGACACGCACCACTCAGTCTCTCACACAGGTGATTGGTACATTTACTTGACCATGAGAAACACGATTACTAGCAATTGTCGGTTTATACCAATAATACGATTACTCCGTTTACATGTGTAATTAGTTATGCGATTACTCAATAAACGCGTCTACATGATTCTTTTTTATTAATCGTTGTATGCTCCACGGACAAAACTTGCACCATCATCCTTCTGCAACAAAGTGTCGCCGTGTCTTCCTGTATCGGCCCTACTGCTGTATGTTTCATTCCATCAACACATTGAATCCTACTAAGAAAGCCGAGTAAACGCACTCAATGGTAGGCTACATCTGCTACTGCTATTACTATCCCAACTATAATTTAATCTGTTAAAACGATAATATTCTTGTTACGACTAGCTAGCCTACTTCTTCTTCTGTTTAACAGTTCAGCTTTCAGCTTCTCCCACATTGTAGGCTATTTTAGCTCTTAGCTTTGTTAAGATGATGCAGTTCAGCTTCCACACTGCCTCTTTTGTGTGACTCACACATTTTTGAAATTCATTTCAGCTTGCGGGTATTTTCTAATTTCTCACTTTTATACTTTTTAAAATATTAAGGTTTTTGTGCAAATTATTCTCCCTTTAAAAGTAATGGTAAATCCTTTCAAATCATTGTTGGAATGCTGCTCCAGTCCCTTTCAAAAATACCTTTCGGTTGCTTTGAAGCTTCAGCTTATAACTTTCTACAAAATTTTCACTATTTTCAGCTTTTTTAGCATGGTCAGCTATCCCCATTCAGGTTTTCAGCATTCTCACTGCTGTTTCGCAGGAACAGCCGTTTCTAGTTATTATTTATTTTTGCCCCCCTAAATCTTTGTCAATATTTGGCCTACATAGACAACCTAGGTGTCAAAAGTTTCGTCTTGGTAGCGATTGAGTTGCTTGTATTTTTATTTACGTTCCGTTGCATGGTTTAGGCTGAAGTTAAGTTTTTGTGCCGAAAAGTGAAGCTAACGGTGGCTAATTTGCTAGCCACAGTCACTGACGTTACTAACGTCACGAAAACACGCGTGACTACCTGTAGCAGAACATTTGTTTCGCATCTGTTAACTTGGGGGATAGCTAGGCTAACTATAGCTTTACTGCAAGGCAGCTGCAGAAACGCCACAAGCAAAGAGGCCAGGGTGATAACTATTTACTCATTTTACTTTGTGATGTGAAACACAATTGTGAAATGTAATGTACAATATTAGCTGATATTATTAAGGAAGTAGGCCCACATCTACTTTCGGAAACGGTAGTCTACTATTTCACTGAAGCATTAGCATGACATTAGCCTCTGTTGCCCGGGCAACACATAGCTACTACAGTGGTCTATGATGCATCTGTTTTCAATCGTTAAAATAAACATTCCTCACAAATACATTTTCGTTGTAGGATTTATTATGACATTACATTACAAGTAAACGATTTGTTGGTGAAATTATCATTACCTGTGGTTTCAAACCAGTGTTGCTCACTGAAACGCTGTAGCCTACGCGAGACACTACAACAACATCTACACAGCTGTATAGTAGGAAGTCAAACGGCGACAGAACATGTTCGGCACTCCCCTTACTTAAATCAAAAATCTATCTAACTACTAACCTTCAGCCTAAACCGTACAACGGAACGTTCAATCGAATTCAACCAACGCAATCGCTACCAAGACGAACACAGCAGTAGTCTAGTACTGTACCGTAGTAGTAGAATTTACCGGGGCAGCTTCTCCACACAGGGCTATATCGCATTTTGCGTCGTTACTGACAATGATCGCTACCAGTGAGGTTTTTATGAATGAGCGATTTTCCACTAAATAAATGTCAAACTTATTTACGTTTTTGGGGGCATTTTTTCAGTTAGCAGATGGTAATGTTTGAATCGCGATTCCATCTTCTACTGCCGGTAACGTCGTAGAATAATCTTCAAAGGGGCTTCTTTATTAATGAATTAATGCAATATGAGTAGGCTAAATGCCTGAAAATATCACGAGAAGGGAAAACTTAAAAGGACGTTTAAGTCATAGAGATTAGGTCAATTTTTACACCGGTCTGCCAAATTTATTCGTTTTGATTCAGCTAGGCTGCCTCTTGCAGGGGAAATGAGAAGACATCATATTTCATTTTACACTTAACTCGTATTTTGAGTTGTAAATGAGCAGCAAAAAAAAGATGCTTTTAAATCTGTATTTTTTTAAAATAATAAGTAGGCCCTATGCATTTTTATATAAAATATACAGAAATATCAGTTGTAAAAATGTCATTAAAAAATGGACCCTTGTGCAACCGACGCAAGCAAGTACACCCTACAATTTCCCCAGAAATTGTACCCTCTCTAGTTGGGTGTGCTCAAGCCTTCGGCGAGAGCACAACCTTTGTTCTCTCACATATATATTTATTTATTATTGTTTATTTTCGCCCCCCTAAGGATCAGTCAATATTTGGACTACATACACAACGGTGGTGTCAAAAGGTTCGTCTTGGTAGCGATTGCGTTGGTTGTATTTTTATTTACGTTCCGTTGCATGGTTTAAGTAGAAATTGCGTTTTTGTGGTGAAAAGTGAAGCTAACGGTGGCTAATTTGCTAGCCACAGTCACTGACTTTACTAACGTCACGAAAACACGCGTGACTACCTGTAGCAGAACATTCGTTTCACATCTGTTAAATTGGGGGATAGCTAGGCTAACTATAGCTTTACTGCAAGGCAGCTGCAGGAACGCCACAAGCAAAGAGGCCAGGGTGATAATTATTTACTCATTTTACTTTGTGATGTGAAACACAATTATGAAATGTAATGTACAATATTACCTGATATTATTAAGGAAGTAGGCCCACATCTACTTTTGGAAACGGTAGTCTACTATTTCACTGAAGCATTAGCATCATGACATTAGCCTCTGTTGCCCGGGCAACACATACTACAGTGGTCTATGATGCATCTGTTTTCAATCTTTAAAATAAACATTCCTCACAAATACATTTTTGTTGTAGGATTTATTATGACATTACATTACAAGTAAACGATTTGTGGGTGAAATGATCATTACTTGTGGTTTCAAACCAGTGTTGCTCACTGCAACGCTGTAGCCTACGCGAAACACTACAAAAACATCTACACAGCTGTAGGAAGTCAAACGGCGACAGAACATGTTCGGCACTCCCCTTACTTAAATCAAAAGTCTATCTAACTACTAACCTGAACTTCATTGCCACAGCCTAAACGTTGTCAATCTGTTCATGAAAATAATTTATTTCAGCCTAAACCGTACAACGGAACGTTAAATCCAATTCAACCAACGCAATCGCTACCAAGACGAACACAGCAGTAGTCTACTAGTACTGTACCGTAGTAGTACAATTTACCGGGGCAGTAGTGATGGGTCGTTCGCGAACGATCCGTCTCTAAGAGCCGGCTCTTGAAGGTGAACGTCGGGAGCTGGCTCGCATATCTGAAGAGCCGACTCTATTTTTAATAGATTATTACAGCCTATAAAAACTAAATGATTATGAAATAATGAATTTTAATTGTATTTAAAATAATTGACTAATTCAAAGAACAACAAAAAAATACTTGTAGGCTTAAAGGCGCACACGATCATCCTCACATTCTGTTCCTGTCAATCCTGCATGAGGGAGGGCCAGTCAAAACTCGGAGGAGAGCCATGACAAATCAATGCATTTTTAAAGATATGTGGTTACGGTCGAGTATGATTTCATTTCATAATTTAATTCAAATTGTTTTCACACCCATCATAGTCAAATTCATAGTTAAAACATGTATTTTTTAAAGAGCCGTTCGGGAGCCAAAAGAGCCGGCTCTTTTTGGTGAGCTGAGCCATACGAGAGCCGGCTCACGAAAAAGAGCCGGAATGCCCATCACTACGGGGCAGCTTCTCCACACAGGGCTATATCGCACTTGGCGTTGTTACTGACAATGATCGCTACCAGTGAGCTTTTTATGAAAGCGATTTTCCACTAAATAAATGTCAAGCTTATTTACGTTTTTGGGGGCATATTTTCAGTTAGCAGATGGTACTGTTTGAATCGCGATTCCATCTTCTACTGCCGGTAACGTCGTAGAATAATCTTCAAAGGGGGTTCTTTATTCATGAAGGAATGCAATATGAGTAGGCTAAATTCCTTAAAATATCACAAGAAGGGAAAAACTTAAAAGGACGTTTAAGTCATAGAGATTAGGTCAATTTTTACACCGGTCTGCCAAATTTATTTGTTTTGATTCAACGATGAGGCTGCCTCTTGCAGGTGAAATAAGACATCTATTTCATTCTACACTTCACTCGTATTTTCAGTTGTAAATGAGCAGCAAAAAAAAATGCTTTTAAATCTATGTAATCTTTATAAATAATAAGTATGCATTTTTATACAAAGTATACAGAAATATCAGTTGTAAAAATGTCATTCAAAAACGGACCCCTGTGCAACCGACGCAAGCAAGCACACCCTACAATTTCCCCAGAAATTGTACCCTCTCTAGTTCTGTATAATTTAAACGTAACGTAAAGCGTTACGTTAATGCATTTCTAGTTACTATTGCACATTTCAACAGCCATATTTCAATTTTATAGTATTTTGAATAAGACTGAAATTTGTTTTTTAACCCTCGTGCTGCCTTCGGGTCACATGACCCAAAGGTTCATAACGAACCATCGTTGTGTTTACCCAATTTTACCCAATACAAAAACAAATAAAAATAATTTTCTTTTAACCTTCGCAATGTGGGGGGTCTGAGACAGCCCAACGGTTAAAAGAAAATGCTTCACTTTGTTTTTGTATGCGGTAAAGTTGTCGCAATACGACGGTGGGTCACAATGACTGATGGGTCAGAACGACCCGAAGATAACACAAGGGTTAAATACCTTCATTGCATGCGCCAAACCCACCAAATCAAATTATTTTGTGTAACCTAAATTTACTTGAGAATAAACCGTATTCTGATTTTTTTGGCACTTAAATTTGTATAGTTCACTAAGAAATATCCCAGTTCCAGCGTAACTGCTGTAAAAAGAGAACCAAAATCATCTCAACACAAGCTTCTCCTGTCTGGCCCCCCAGTGGTGGAATCAACTCCCCACCTCCATCAGAGACACTGACTGTCTCTCCACCTTCAAGAAAAGGCTCAAGACGCACTTGTTCCGGGAGTACAACGGTACTTAGGAATGGTTCTCTTGACCCGATGTTAGTTTCCTCAAGGATCACAATGACTCTTGCTTAGATACTTGTTGCTCTTGTGGTTAGTGGTAACTGATTTAACATTTTTGTACTCGCTGTGATATATTGTTTTTATTATTGTTGCTTGTTTTTTTTGTTTTTGTTTTTTTTCACAGGTAGACTTGCACTTATAGCGGTTCATGTTGTTTAATTGTAACTTGTTTAACTACATGCTCTTATGGTTCTTCCCTTAGGCACTTACTTTGGTTGTTCACAATGTGTGCTTCATGTTTTGGCTACTCGCAATGTTTTTGTGGCTATCTTGTTGTTATGATCAGTGACCTATGCACTTTGTAAAGCTCTCTCTTGGAAGTCGCTTTGGATAAAAGCGTCTGCTAAATGAATAAATGTAAATCTTATTTTCCATCGGAAGTAACTTTCAGCATTAGTCTAATGTAGTTTTCATGGTCGGCCTACGTGTGTCTCCACTGAGTCTCTGTGCTATGATGCACTTAGCGATCGACAACTGGTCTGGAGCTCTCGTTAATCTACGAGGATTTTCAAGTGCCTCTTTAGCTACGATGGTTTTGGGAAACGGCCCGTACAACTAAGATCCATCGTACGATGGACTCTACGATCAATTTAGGCTTACGATGCTTTCGGGAAACGCAGCCCTGGCCTCTTTGCTTGTGGCGTTTCTGCAGCTGCCTTGCAGTAAAGCCATAGTTAGCCTAGCTCCCAGAAGTTAATGAGCTGCTAAACTAATGTTCTGCTAGAGGTAGTCACGTGTGTTTTCGTGACGTTAGCAACGTCAGTGACTGTGGCTAGCAAGTTAGCCACCGTTAGCTTCACCTTTCGACACAAAAACATAATTTCTACTTAAACCATGCAACGGAACTACGGTAAATAAAAATACAAGCAACTCAATCGCTACCAAGACGAACCTTTTGACAGCGATGTTGTCTATGTAGCCCAAATATTGACTGATGCTTAGGGGGGCAAAAAGAAATAATAATAATATATATGTGAAAGAACAATGGTTGTGCTCGCCGAAGGCGTGAGCACACTCAAATATGAAACATAGGCCTAGCTTACTGTAATAAGCGATAAACGCATGGTCACTACTCTACATTTAATTTGGTCTGCTACTTTTTGCCAGCCCTCTTTCTTGGATTTTGCAGACTTTGAGGTGTTCCCTGGCGTTCTGATTAAATCTTCAAATTTGGAGTAAACTTCGAGCAAGCTGTTGCTCTGTTGGCTCTGTTGCGGAAAAAACAGGGCGCTCATTTTGGCCACGGTGAGCAGCCATAGACTTGTGAGCAGCCAATAGCAGCGTTGCTGATCAAGGTTTCTATTATCGATACATACCCCCTTTTAGACCAACGCATAACTCAATCTAGCTATACTAATTATAAACAACATGGGTGTTCGAAGAACAGAATTATCCAGATCATGATTAGCAAGATGAAGTCGTCTTGGATGTGTCATTTGATCTCGGATGTAATAAGCGACGTACGGAGAACGGGCCCCAGTACCATGGCGCCATATCTTAGTAAACGTAACCCCTGTGATTAGCCTGTACCATCTCACAACTTGGACCTGAATTAAGCAAATGCAAGAGATAGAATTGCACGTAATTTATCTTTAACTTAAAAATCGAGAGTCCAAATTCTACATTGTACGCTAAAAAGTCCTATCTTATGTCCTGGTCGGCCAGGCCTTGTCAACCTGTTCGTTTGGCTAGGATTTAATAACACATGTTTGTAAGGCACGTGTCTACTGAAGGACTGAAATTCTTTGTGTCTATTCCAATATGTAATGATGGTACTCAATGACACAAGTCTGTGTTCTAGAAAGAGTGGTCTGGAGTCGCAGAGGTCCGATAATATCAGCTTTAATGCAGCAGTTGGAAATCAACAAGTACAGAGCTCTGGGGTTGTCTACGTTTTCCTACCCGCAACAGAGTTTGGGTTGGTTCAATATATTCCCCAGCATATATTATACAGTGCAGTAAAACAAAAACACAAGAAGAGGGTTGAGCTTTTTCTCCTGTGCAGCAGGGAGTTGTTCTTGCCTACGCGTCCCACCTGCTCGGGTGCCGTCTCCACCCGGTTTCAAGGTTGTTTCTGAAAATTAAGAGATAGAAACACAAAATACAGCCTTTTTTCCCACACTCTGTGGTCGAAACTCGTCTGGATTGTTCCTCTTTCTCCGCCCGCACCTATGACTCCGCCCGCCCTGTGTGAGACACAATGTTTAAGCCTGAGCACACTTCTCAGTTCATAAGACAGAACTTTAATAAGCACAATGCATAACTTTAATAAGCACAATATATT
The DNA here is from genome assembly GCF_963692335.1 of Osmerus eperlanus. Classification (NCBI taxonomy): domain Eukaryota; kingdom Metazoa; phylum Chordata; class Actinopteri; order Osmeriformes; family Osmeridae; genus Osmerus; species Osmerus eperlanus. Next base: position 913,526 of record NC_085030.1, read on the forward strand.
CTTTAATCCCTTTTTTGATCTCTGAAAACACCAGAGAACAATCAACATAGCCCGGACCAACCACCACCTCCTCGTCCTGGTCAGCCTGCCCCAGCAACGGCATTTGGAACCCCATCTTTGGGTTCTCCACAGCCGAGACAATGACCCGGTGGCACAGGGACCTGATACCCGGGATACAGCAACAATCATGTTGATATTGATATAGCACACTCTTAAGTAAAATAGCGGAAACCTTCTTAGTCCAGTACTATTTTAGTGTGGTCAAGCAGTATCACTCTTGACCTAGTCGTAACCCTCTTTTCTGGACTCTCACATTCGTAGCAATAGCAAACGGTTCACTGGTCATCCTCCACCAACTCCTGCAATGTACGACTGGATTCTGGAGCAGCACAACACATGCTCCAGTGGTACCACCTACTTCCTTTCCCCAGCACCCTTAGGGTGTGCAAGGTTCTCTCGATGATTTTGAATGGTCCTGTCCATAAATGTACAACAGGCTTCCCCGAACATCTGATGACGTATTGGGGCAGGTGGGGCAGGGTCTTCAAGGGGAAAGGGGGGGCAGACCACTCCTAGGTCTGATGAGGCATAGGGGCAGATGGGGCAGGGTCTCCAAGGGGAAGGGGTAGATCATCCAGTGAGAAAGGGGGGGACAGGGTCTCCAGGGGAATGGGGCCTTAGAACAGGGGTTGTATATCCAAAGGTAGTCAGACCCGCCGGTCTGACTCGTCCTGAAGCAGAAAAGAGTTACAGTCCCAGCATCACCTTATCTCCCATGATCAAGCAGTAACTGAGTCAAATGAGATGTGAACAGTCGAACACCAATGATTAAACACAGATATTGAAATCAAGAACCCATTTGAGGATTTAAAGTGGATATTTTTAAAGTTCAAATAAATCCCTCCTTTCACACCCTTTTAGGGTGTGACAACAAACACAAATAAAAAAATATAGCTGCAAGCAGCGATGCGGGTTCCTCCACAAAATGGCAAAATACTACAAAAATGTACATTGTAGAAGGTCAAGAGTTGGACCACAAGAGAGCAAAACTACTTCATGTTTGGCCAACAACAATAGGCTGAATGGGGATTTGAACTCATGAACATGAGGTTACAAGTCAGTCTCTCTATCCTCTCTACTACACACCAACTGTTGAGATTTTATGAATAGAAAGGGCAGAGTATTAGCTTTGGTCAGCTTTGGGACAAGGGTTAAGAAACGGTTGACATTTCAAGGTAAAATTGCATAAAATTGCGCATGGTACATCAGAATGATGTCACCTGAAACCAATAAGGTTTGAAAAACCATCAGTCAAAATTATATTTGATTTATTGACACAAAGATATCGATTGCAATGTGGACACTTACATAAATACACCCCTTTCAGACATTTTGTATTGCATTTCTCATTTGATTTCACCCTATATAAAGACACATCTGCCCGCACACTATCCCCATCCATGCTGTTTCCCTCTCTCCCAGCGCAGGTCAAAATGCCAAAATCCCAAAAGCAGAAATGCTGCAGCAGCCGCATGAGGTTTAGATGTAGTCCAAAAATGTTCCTCCCACAATCAATACATATCAACCGCAACATTGTTTTCAAACTTTCTCAAAGGCGGTTTGAAAACCATGGATATTCACTTTCTTCTTGAGTAGATCTCAGAATAGACTCATCGGCAACTGGCTAGGGTACACCCCACATTCAGCTCCTTCCCAGTGTAACCTCTGATAGCAAGATAGCCGACTCTCTTTGCCCATTAAACTACACAACATGCACACTCAGGGTGACCAACAAGATTATATTAACTAACAAACAATAACATTACAAACATCTAACTGAACAAAGACAACAACTGAAATCCCTCGCATGGCCGTTGTAACCAAACTATTTTCCACAAGTCTTTGCGTTTTTTGACATGCCGCACTGCATGCTGGGTACTCAAGAGCGCTGACAGCTGATTATTTAGCTGTGCTCCGGCTGCGTGATATGACTAGATGCTAGTGATGCGCTAAGGTCTCTGAGTCTCCTGCATTAACAAGTTCTGCTCGATTAGCAAGCTATTTTTACTAATGTTTTGTTAGCTATTGAATGGTAATGCAAGCTAGCTAAAAACAATGTTAGTTAGCTTGTCTAAACTGGTTTTCATAGCAACAGAAATCAACAAATCAGATCAGTCGAACTTTATTCAGAAAGGGGGGATTTGTATTTTTTACTCTACTCTTAATGCATGACTATGTTTAACTTAATGTCTGCACCTCTCTGTCACCAACTGTCTCTGGAGTAGAGGGTGGGGGCTTCATATCCAACAAATTACACCCCTGAACTTTTAAAACAGATCTAATGGCCTACTACAATTGTAAATATCCTATGGCTTCTTCTACAATTGGGCCTCAATACAATGTCATATCATATTTTCTGCCCATTCTGCACAGTTTTTGGGGACTTTCCACACCAGGGGCCTCATGTATAAACGTTGCGTACGCACAAAAAGCTTGCGTACGCTAGTTTTCACGCACACTTTGTGATGTATATAGATTTACTTGACGTGTGAATGTGCGGGCCGTCACGGAATGTTTTGAGCAGACGTGAGAATGTGCGGACCGTCCGCAAAGTCTAGTCTGGCTCTGTAACATGGCGAATTCTAACTGAAAAGTGCCGAAACTCACCAAACATTACAAAATAAAGTTTCCACTAAAGTTTCTGTCATACGTAGGCCTTACTGTAGTTATTCAAAAAACATATTTGGGCTACCTACGGTAATACAAGTTTGATCATTAATGTGGATGATCACATCAAAATGCCAAAAGCCAAAACGGGAAATGCTATATAGCCTTCTGTTTAATCCGACACCACTTAATAACTTCTGTTAAACTTTAGGGTGTCAAACGAACGACAAAATCACTCTGGAAATGCATGTCATGCTAACCCTATAGCTGCCATGCTGTTACGATGCACCACCACTCATTTCTTCATTTAAAGTTTTACATCGGACCATTTCTTCTTAATTTCTGCCATGGTCCGGTTCTCTGAACCCACAGCATTTATGGCCCTATAATAATAATAATGATTTTATTTGTAATGCACTTTACATTTAGCTAAATCTCAAAGTGCTACAGGTTAAAAACAAGAAAGGGCGCAAATAGTGACAGTTTTCCACTCCGCCGACTTTCTTTTGTCGCTAATACCTGATGACAGGCCGCCAAACAGGAAACATTTTCTCGCCTCCACCTCTGTTGTCAGAAATTGATCTCACAGTCACTGTATTTCTTCGAATAAACGCCACGGCGTTTAACGTTCATTTTTGGTGCAGCGTTTATTATTTATTTTATTTATTATTTATTATTAAAATTATATTTGATTTATTAACACAAAGATATTGTGGCAATGTGGACATTTACATATAAATACACTTCTTTCAGCCATTTTGTATTGCATTCCTTATTCAATTTGACCCTATAGAAAGACGTGTTCTACAAATCTGGTTCCCTCCTACCGGAGGAACACTAATAATAGGAATACTAACAAAAACAATAGGTTTCCTCCTACCGGAGGAATCCTAATTAAAGCTCACAGAGCTACCATTGTGGTGCAGAGACTTGTAGGCTAACAGTGCGTTTACACTGCAGCGACGCAAATCGCTTGCCATCGCTCGCCTTCCCACAGTTCACCACGCGCGGGGGCGTATCAAACAGATTAATGTAGAATTGTAGATCTCTAAAGTCACTGTTGTAGTTGTCATGGCCAAGTGTGCAGACTTGGGTTTACGTACTCGCAACATCGATCAAAATACAACTTGTATACAAAATACAAAACTGTTTAATAGACATACACGTTGACATGTGTAAAAACGTTTTATTATAGTACTCAAAGTCTCTGCTAATCTGTCGATACGACCAGGGAGTTCCAGCCGGGCTAGCTAGCTAGCTAGTTACCTCAGAACGAAGTTACGTAATGTCACTAGACTGAATTGGAAAGTACAAGCACCAACAACTTCGGCAACCTTGCGCCATGCATCATTTTTTTATTATTAACATCTCTGTACAAATACAGCTATGTATCGTACAGGACTGGGTAAGCAGCCACACAAACGATTAGTTTCTCCTCCACCTTGAAACCTAGAAAGCTAGAAATGTTTACCATGGTTGCTACGTTACGAGAAACAAGAAAACACTCCGATTGGCCATCGCTAGAGAAAATCGCTCCTCATTTGCATAAAGTTAAGAAAATCTCAACTCTGTCGCGTCGCTACCCACAATGCACCACGCAAGCGATTCGCCTGGCTCCGTGGAAAATGAATGGGAAACATGTTGTCGCTCGCATCGCGTCGCTGCAGTGGACACGCACAGTTAGCCTACTAGGCTAGCTACTTGACGCATGGTCACCTAGGTTGTTTTTACTATCAGCTGATCCTGTTACGGACCATTCGATTAGCTAAAAAGATGATACACGAGTTCTGGTTGGTTGGAGACTTACGTAGTTGAGATGATTGCCTGATAAAGTTGCTAACTTTGAACTAAGCTACAGAAAAATGTGCAAGAACTGGATGTGCCAACAAACGAAAATGTTTTACGAAAAAAACGACGTTGATAATATCAAAAATCCAGCTCCTCCATCGACGGGGACAGGTCATTTAAAAAACTAAAGCAGATACGTGGGCTCGGCCCACCACCTATAGATATCATTTGAAATGATTACGTTAGTTGTAGGGAGGACAAACGTTCTGCTCTCAATGTAATCACAACGGAGAGTTCCAAGCGTCAACAAATGCAAAACTGAACTTATTGCTCATTTAACATTGTGATAAAAAACACAATTGTGATATTTAATGTACAATACGATGTACGCTAATATTATTAGTACGTTTACTTTCGAAAACAGTAGTCAATTTTCGCTTGTTGACTGAGGCGTTAGCATAATTAGCCTCTGTTGAACGATATATACGATAGCGGTCTGTGATACATCCGTTTTCAATCGTTAAAATAATAAACATGCCTCACATATCGATGAACGTTTTATGATTTATTATGACATTATATTACTAGTAAACAATTCATGGGTACAATTGTCCTTATATACCTGTAGTTTTAAACCAGTGTAGCCCACTGTAATGCTGTACGCGACGCGGTTTAGAAAAACTTGGAATTCTACTTCTGTTTAGGAGCCAAACGGCGACAGTAAAATCTCGGCACTCCCCTTACAAAAATAAAAATTCCCAGATGAGTTTTTCAATTGGTGAATCAACCTGTCACTCAAATTAGAGCCAATCGCTGTGTGAATACCATCCCGTATGTGGCACAGAGGTTTTCCCATTTTAAGAGGTCTGTAATTGGCTGAGAGTACTTTGAGCCATAGGCTACTAACCTGAACTTCAATGCCACAGCCTCAATTTGATGTCATTCTGTTCATGAAGGTCTCCTCTACAGGACTGTGAAAACCGCGAACATTTCCCAGCTGGGGGATTTTTTATAATCGAGCTTATGTCCGAGGAGTGCCCCTGTTTTAGAGCTATATTTTGAGTGCTAACAAACTCCCCATCGCTCTATCCAGCTAGTTAGCTTGCCACGAGCATTCCTCTCCCTGCTTCACTAACAAAATATGGATTTATGCATTTAATCGGATCGACCTCAAAATCCGTATACATATAGTGGAAACGTACATCTACGAATGTGTTTTCTCAAATATACATAAAGATAAACATTTTTTAATAACAGCGCGTTCAAACAGTCCCCTCAGTTAAGGTTGGCTAGCAAGTTACAGCAGCAGCCTGGCCCTGTGACAGGTGAGGGGAGGGGCGCAAAGGGCACACTTAGTGGTATTTTGCTTCCAACTCATTTTGTAGACAACCCATTCATTTGTAGCAGATAAACATCTAAAAACATGCAAGTTAGTAGGCCCGAAAACTAGGATTGAGAGAGGTTGATATAAAAGGAGTATAAGAGAAGCTGACAACGCTGAATGAGTATTTCATTTGTTTGATGTGCAAGGCAACTAAACACCTCTCTGGGAAAATGTAAAAGGAAAAACAAACATTATGGAGATCCAAAATTACTGAAGAGCTCTGGCAGTAGTGCAATGCTTTGACAATGGTTTACTACATCAGAACTTGATGACTAACTAAATTAAAGAAGCCAATGACAAAAGGCTCTCACAAACAAGCTAGAAGTGGGTAGTAGCTTACTTGTGCTTTCCAATCAGTATCTAGTTTTGATTGCTGTAACTGAAGGATTCAAAGTCTTTGTGTCTATTCCAATATGTAATGATGGTATCCAATGACACAAATCTGTGTTCTAGAAAGAGTGGTCTGGAGTCGCAGAGGTCCGATAATATCAGCTTTAATGCAGCAGTTGGAAATCAACAAGTACAGAGCTCTGGGGTTGTCTACGTTTCCCTACCCGCAACAGAGTTTGGGCTGGTTCACGAAGTCCAACTGGCTATCTGTCCCTCCCCAGCATATATTTATACAGTGCAATTGAAACACACAAGTATTAAAAAAGGGTTGAGCTTGTTCTCTCGTGCATCATGGAGTTGTTCTTGCCTACGCGTCCCACCTGCTCGGGTGCCGTCTCCACCCGGTTTCAAGGTTGTTTCTGAAAATGAAGAGATAGAGACACAAAGAACAGCCTGCTTCCCACACCCAGTGTGAGACCCAATGTTTAAGCCTGAGCACACTTTTAAGTTCATAACTTTAATAAGCACAATGCATAACTTTAATAAGCACAACATATTCTTTATAACCAAGACTTGTTTTGATTGCCTGTTACCAAGACTTGTCCTGCTTAAAAAGCACCAAACTCTAGTCTGCTGTTTTTATACCTTGGTTCTATGAGAAGCCTTTAAAAAACATGTAAGTCACATTCACTGTTGACCATTCTCCTTAGAAGTTGAGGCAAACTGACCATCCACATCCTCAAACACCGGACTGGCATCCATGGGCTCATAACTGCTCATCTGTAAATGTAACTGTTTCCTCTGTGTATATGTAAAAACCACTGTGATTTCCCACACTGACAATAAGACTTACATTTGTCTAACATAAGTCTTACAATAACTTTGATCAGTGCATCAAGCATCTTACTGACAGTGTGGGAAATGTACACAGTACCGTTTACATGTACACAGGGTGAAATGTATTGTGCTATAACATGTATAGTAGGCCCACATAATGATGTAATTAGTATGTGGATACAAGAAAGTATGTATGTGGTACGTAATAAGATGGCTCAACAAAATAAGTCAAGTTGTGACCATCCTTGTCTGGCTCATAGAAACGACAAGAAGACAGGGGACAGTTTCATGGTTTGCAGATGAGCAGTACTAAGTCTACAAATGTGGTTCATATGTATGAGGATGTAGTTGATCGGTTTGCCTCGAAGAACGACAACTCAACAGTGACTGTGACTAGTTCTTTTTAAAAGGCTTCTCAGAACAATGGCAACAAAAATAGAGACTGGAAGGTTGGATGCTTTTCAAGCAGGACCAGTCTTGGTATTGCCATCAGAACTAGACACTGACTGGAAAGCACAAGTATGCTACTATAACTAGAGCTTGTTTTTGGGAGCAGAGATCATTTTGTCATTCTCCTTTTTTAATTCAACCTAATCAACACAATAAAGTAGGCTTGTTTTGTCCTTGGCTAATGCATGGACCAGGAGCGTCGTTAGACCCTTTTTACTGGGGCACAGCGCACCGCACTTCAAGAGTAGCTGTGTACAGGATCGTGAAAGCGACATTATCAGCGGTGGAGCCTACATGTGAAGATGTGTTATGCCAAAGCATATAATTAAAGCAGTTAAACCGAAAACTCAAACCGATGCCCGCAGAACTCCATGTCAGTGCGCTCTTCTGAGCTTGCCAAATAGCCACTGCAGCACGCACACAGAAGTCCAGGTGTCAGACTCGGCACACAAGTCAGAATTGAGGTAGGCTAAGAAAACATTACAAAACTAAAGAAAGTTTCTAAATGATAGGCCTACCCATCATCTTATTTTGACTAAAACATAAAAACAATATTACATGAAGCTCCAAAAAAAGTATTTGCGCTCAAATTAATGCGAAAAAAATGTATGCGCTCGCATTAACTATTGATGTCCCTGCTAAAGCTGATATCAAACTTGCGTATCTGAACTGTTGTATAGTGGGTTAAGCAAGGGGAGTTTCTATAGCCGAGTAGTGTATTGTGCGCAGCAAGCTTGGAAGAAAAAAAGGGATATGAATAGGGGCCTGTGCCCCAGTAGTTTTATGTCTAACAACGCCCCTGGCATGGACATTGTCAATAAGATGCTTGCATTTGCCTTACTGTACTGATCCAAGTTATCAACTATTGTATGTCTGGCAGAATAATGTCTCGGAGCCCAAATCTCAATCAACCTCCTCCCTTGATGTATCATAGGCTACTCACTCATCATGTCTTTGCTTTATCAAATCTTTCTCAAAAGATTGCTACCAGTGCTATAGGCCTGTTGTAGATGTTGACAACACCTGTCTTGTGTCTTAGAAGAGGTAACTTAAACCTTAGAAATGTGTACTGTATAGGTACCATCACTACAGTTACACTGGTGTCTGTCTAGTGTGTGATTTAAAGTGTAAATGAGTCGTTTCCTAAGCAAACTAATACACAGATGTACTGTGTCACTATTTAAGCAAATCCACCAAAAAACTCAAACGTAGAATTCCATGGTTGTTTAGGAAGCTATAGCACGGACAAGCTAGCACCCCCACTACTTGAGTCAAAAGTCCCAGATCAGTTTTTCAATTGATGTAACAAACTATCACTCAAATTAGAGCCAATGCCTGTGTGAATACCGTCCCGTATGTGGTACTGGGGTTTTAACAGTTTAAGACGTCTGTAATTAGCCAAGTGGTCTATACACCCTTGGCTACTAACCTGAACTTCAATGCCACATCCTTAACTTGATGTCAATCTGTTCAGGAAAATGTCCTCTACAGGACTGTAAAACCGCTAACATTTTCCAGTTGGCACTTCTGAGATATGAGTTTATGCCCGATGAGTGCCCGCACCCATTCACTGCAATGAAAAGCTTAATGGAACTCCGACTCGGAATTTGAGCTTCAGGGACGCTTGACAAAAAATGACAACATTTGGCGTGTCGGACGTTTTAGAATTGTTTATGTGATGTGTTCCCATCGTATTTAAGACTACGTATTTTACAAACAAGAGGTTTGTTAATGTAACTGTTAAAGAATATATTGTGCTTATTAAAGTTATGCATTGTGATTATTAAAGTTATGAACTTAGAAGTGTGCTCAGGCTTAAACATTGGGTCTAACACTGGGTGTGGGAAGAAGGCTGTTCTTTGTGTCTCTATCTCTTCATTTTCAGAAACAACCTTGAAACCGGGTGGAGACGGCACCCGAGCAGGTGGGACGCGTAGGCAAGAACAACTCCCTGATGCACGAGAGAACAAGCTCAACCCTTTTTTGATACTTGTTTTTCAATTGCACTGTATAAATATATGCTGGGGAGGGACAGATAGCCAGTTGGACTTCGTGAACCAGCCCAAACTCTGTTGCGGGTAGGGAAACTTAGACAACCCCAGAGCTCTGTACTTGTTGATTTCCAACTGCTGCATTAAAGCTGATATTATCGGACCTCTGCGACTCCAGACCACTCTTTCTAGAACACAGATTTGTGTCATTGGATACCATCATTACATATTGGAATAGACACATAGAAAAAGAATCCTTCACTGTATACATATGTCACTCGTAACGGCTAATCAGCTAACATGTTAAAGTAGGCTACATCCAAAATCACTGTCGTAAAACTAGCCTTTTTTTCACAAACTGCTGATTAACGGAAGTAGCTTCGAGGTAAAAATTAAAAACCTTTAAAAACGTCTAAATTGAGCAAATATTGTTGATATTATTGTGCACACGTATTTCAGTATAGTTAATATGTAATTTAATTCCATAATTTCCCCAGGAATAACTATTAAAACGTATTTCAGGAAAAACGCTCAAACGGGTTTGTCCTCCCTATTAGTTGTTTCCACTTCTGTTGTCGAAGCAAACAGGATCCTTATATGTGGGTAACGTTGGCACTACAGCTTGGCAAACAAACTATAGTGATTCAACTCACCTACAGTTATCTCTAGCTATCTTGCTGAAAAATAGATCTGGACAAACATGCATTTTGAATTGTAGATTTACATGACAACACAGGTTATTTGAATGAAACACAGTCAGGAACATGAAATAACGTTATCCCCATTGCCAATAAACTCGGCTAAATCATCACACATTCTACCTATGCCCTTGCGTTAGCAAGCTAAACTAGTTTACACGCCTTCAGTCTAGGTGTTTTCGCTATCTAACTGTTCTTGCATTCCTTGCAAATCAGCGTTAATAAAAAGTAGATGAGCTAGAGTCTAGCTAACATTGACTCAACGGGCATGGCTGATGTTTGTCTATACCAGGGGTCGGGAACCTTTTTGACTAAGAGAGCCATGAAAGCAAAAAATTTGGAAATTTATTTCAGTGAGAGCCATATAATATATTTTAAAAGTGAATTCAACTAAATGTCAGTATAATAAGCCTCTGAATTTATTCTTTTAAATAATGTTGTTATAACACTCACCATTAATGCGACTTCTGGTGCTGCATGGATTTGCTGATGTCTTTGTAGTCGGGTTGGTACTTGGTGAGGTTAAGCTTCATGCAAGCGTTGAGGCTTTCATCCGTTAAACGTGATCGTAGGTTGGACTTGATGTTTTTAAGATGTGAGAATGACTGCTCACATGCATACGTAGATCCAAACATGGTCAATACAGCAATACTCACACGCTGCAGTGTGTGGTATGTGACAGGAAGCGCGTTCCAAGTTTTGAGAATCAGCTGGTCTTCGGGTTGGAGTTTTTTCATTTCTGTCCACATGTGCTTGCTCGCCAACTCCGCTTTCTGTCGTGTGATTCTTTCCAAATCTTCATTCAGTGACTTGAACTTATTCACCCACATGTCTGAGGCCTTCAGGTCAGCCACTTCTGCTTCAAAATCTCTGATGGAGACACCAGGGATGTAATTCAGGTCGGCTGTGTTCAGTGAACACTCGTTTGGATGGGTGATGAACTTGAAAAGACGAGTGTGCTCACGAAATTCTCCAAAGCGTGCTTTGAAGGACTGTAGGAGACTGGATGTGCAGCCAGCTAGCTGGTGGAGATCAAGGTTTTGAATGGGCTCACTTGCTGTGCATGCATCTTTAAATTGGCTCAGTTTTTCAAAATGTAGTAAACGACCTGTTTCAAGATCCGTGATGAAAAGCTCCAGCTTGTTTTCAAAAGCAAATACAGCTTGTTGAAGGGATAACACTGTATTTCCAATGCCTTGCATTTTCACGTTGAGCTGGTTCAGATGTTCAGTCAGATCTACGAGATAGTAAAACTTGAGGAGCCACTCGGTGTCGGCTAGCTCAGGATGCCCAACGCCTTTCATTTCAAGGAAAGTCCGGATTTCGTTCAGGCAAGCCGCAAAACGGCTAAGCACCTTCCCTCTTGACAACCAACGCACATTGCTGTGCAAAAGCAGACCATGATAGTTATTTACAACTTCATCCAGCAGTGTTTTAAACTGGCGATCATTTAAGGCTCGGGCAACAATAAAGTTGATCACACGAATGACCAGCGACATCACTTCGCCAAACTGCCTGTCACACATCTGAGCACAAAGTGCCTCCTGGTGTATAATGCAATGGAAACTTAGGATGGGTCTATTTTCATGTTCACGGAGAAGCGCCACAAATCCTTTGTTTTTCCCCACCATACACGGAGCACCATCAGTACACACTGAGAGAAGTTTATCCATAGGTAGACTTTTTTCTTGAGCAAACTCCATGAAAGACTTGAATAAATCCTCACCTCTTGTGGACCCTTTTAATGGCAGAACAGCAAGACTTTCTTCGCGCAGTGTGTCACCAACAGCATATCTTGCAATCACGCTGAACTGCGACAAATGGCTCACGTCTGTTGATTCATCCAAAGCCAGAGAAAAGAACGGCGCTGCATTTATGTCCTTCACTTGCGTTTCCTCCACTTTGTTTGCCATCACGATGGTACGATCATGAACAGTTCTTGCCGACAGAGGCATGTCTTGTATCCGTTTGATTATCTTGTCTTTGTTCGGAAGATCATCAAAAAGTTCATTGGCTACATCCAGCATGAACGTTTTAGCATACTCGCCATCTGTGAATGGTTTTCCGTTCCTCACTATTGCTAAAGAACCAGCAAAGCTAGCCGAATTATAGTCACCTTGCCGGGTCCATACGCGGAGTTGCTGCTGGCTAGCTTGCACCCTGCTCAGAAGCTCTTGGCACGCTTTCTTTCTGCTGTCTCCCGCAGGGTATTTTGATGCAAAGGTAGCGTGGCGCGTGTCGAAGTGCCGCTTTACATTCGACCGTTTCAACGATGTAATTTTGTCATTGCAAATTAGACACACAGCAGAACCCGCTCTCTCCACAAAGGCGAATTCTTCGGTCCATTCGTCCTGAAATGTACGATACTCGTCGTCTTTTTTTCTTTTCGCCATCTTCTTCGTCGAAGGGTTAGCTTTGAGCTAATGACCGAGCAGACGCAGTCTCAGACTGATTCAAAAGGGATCGTTTACCTGTTTTACCCAGCAACGGCAAATGTAGGCCAGTATCATCCAATTAAAATAATGGACAATTGCTCCTGCAGCCCTGAACAGGACATGCACAGTGAAAAATCGATGGATGGATTAAAACAAGTGAGAATATTTTGTTTTATCTGCGAGCCATATGCAATCATCAAAAGAGCCACATCTGGCTCGCGAGCCATAGGTTCCCGACCGCTGGTCTATACTGTAGCGTAGAAGATCCCTGTGCAGTTCGACCCTCCACACATTTGCGCGAACCATTTCACCAAGGACGGCTTGAAAACATGGGACAATAAAGCAGGATTTGCTATGAAGCTGTTGCTGAAAAGAGGTGCGTTCCAACCTTATGTTCATCACAACCGCAAGCGGTAGTATGATTTTGTCGGTAACAGTTATTAGCAATGCTAACGTATCCTGTATCTAGCACCTGCCTTTCTCCAGTTCTTTCAAATAGATAATCTAGACAGGCGTTAGCAATAGGCTAGACTGCTATTTGTTTTCTGGCTATTTTTTCAGAAGCTTCCCTTCTAATGCCGACTACAGCTAATCTAGCTCGTTTTCCTCCAGGATCACAATGGCTCTTATTGAGAGACTTGTTGCTCTTGTTGGTTGGTTGTAACGGATTTAAATTCTTGTACTCGCTGTGAAATATTTGTTTTACTGTTGATTGTTTTTCTACAGTTACACTTGCACTTTTGAGTTTCATGTTGTTTAATAGGGGTTATGCGCAACATTCTTCCGGGTTCTACAAAACAGATGTAACTACTTCCGGCCGTCCGCTACTGATGTAAACACAGCGTAGTAATGGCCACCTTCGGTGTTTACAGGAGCTAACGTTACCCTTAATTACAATTTCCGATGTACACCGTATTGCCAAACGGACGTCCAGAGCCCCGAGTACTCTGTTAGACAAGGTATTTAAGTTTTACGCCTCCTCATTTATTCATAATTATGAAGGTATGTAATATGTGTAGCTTTTGCTAATGGCATCGGATATAGCGATAGTGTTACTAGTAGCTAACTATCAGTAGTTAGTTTAGACTTGTATGCTATCAGTAGTTTAGTCTTTTATTTTTGCTCGCAGACGATTAAAACAGTCAAACGAAGACTGCATTTTAGCGATGGGGTTATAGTACCAACAGTATAATTACTACGATGTCCTGTGTGTTTATGCTGGTCAACCGTTATGTAATCCATCTGACTGTAGGTCTAATGTGTCGACTGTAGGTCTAATGTAGACTGCTGTTCTGGCAGGTGTTTCAGATTTCTAAAATATTGTTAGAATAATGATAAAAGTACTGAGTGGATGAATGCTGTATCTTCTTGTCCACCAGTTTCAAACGAAGACAGGTTGACCGGTACTATCAGTGTCAGAGCAGCTTGTCACAGGTCCATGCAGAAGAATGAAAAACCACACAGCTTGAGAGTAGGCTAATGTTTAGGGATGGGTTTGGGTATTCTGTTCAATTTTGCAGTCTGTTCCAGTTCAATGACTGCAGCATAGCATGCGTTCATCAAGCCTCTCAGAACGAAAATATTTACATTACAACTGCTTTCATTTGACCATGAGCATGTTCTCGACTATGTAAACATTCTTCTGAGACACTTGATAAATGGCTATAGTCTACCTGTTAGTGGAGAAGTAAGGTAATTGAGGCGAAGTTGATTGACAGTAAATCTTTCTATTGCAACATATTTGGTATGGTATACCTCACCTCGTATTGTAATAGACTTGTAGGAAACCCCTTGTCAACAAACGTACCCCAGCAACTTTACTAGGCCAATTCTTAATTCAGCGGTATCTGAATAGTAGCACAATTCACTTCAAAAACACTTCAAAGGATACATCAGTATCAATGTTTTTCTAATTGACTCTTTGTGTATTTTACACAGATAGTGCTACGTGATTCAGAACCTGTCGTCATGACCTCCAGTAAGTGTTCGTGCAAAGCTGGCACAGCAGTGTGTAATGACACTGCTGCACTGCTCTTTCAGACAGCTCATTACTCAGAGCTCAATATCCAGGTTGTCCCCCCTGTTCATGCCTGCACAGAAACTGAACAACAATAGCACAAGCCCAGAACTACAGTAAGGGTTGAGGCAAATGTACTGTATATGTATGTAAGAGTTAGGCTATGTATGCAGCAATAAAAATGGTAAATTGCTAAAAGAAAGTATTGTGATCTAAGGTCAGAAGCATTTTGAGGTGCAGCATAATATAGTGGAGACTCAGTTTATTTTCCGAGCGATAAATGGGACTGCACCCGACTACATCAAGTCTCTCCTCCAGCCTTACACCCCCACCCGCCAACTACGGTCTTCTTCTGACAACCGTCTGGTGGTCCCACCGCTCAAGAGCGCCCGGTCCCAACACAAGCTCTTCTCCTGTCTGGCCCCCCAATGGTGGAATCAATTCCCCACCTCCATCAGAGACACTGACTGTCTCCCCACGTTCAAGAAAAGGCTCAAGACGCACTTGTTCCGGTACTTAGGAATGATTGGCTGGACCTGATGTTAGTTTCCTCCAGGATCACAATGACTCTTATTGAGAGACTTGTTGCTCTTGTTGGTTAGTTGTAACTGACTTAAAGTTATTGTACTCGCTGTGAATTATATTATTGTTGCTTGCTTTTTCTACAGGTACACACTTGCACTTCTGAAGTTCATGTTGTTTATTTGTAACTTGTCTAAACATGCTCTTATGGTTCTTCCCTTTGGGACTTATTTGGTTTTTCACAATGTATGCTTCATGTTTTGGCTACCCGCAATGTTTGGGGCTATCTCGTTGTTATGATCAGTGACCTATGCACTTTTGTAAAGCTCTCTCTTGGAAGTCGCTTTGGATAAAAGCGTCTGCTAAATGCATAAATGTAACTATCCCTCCAACGTCAACAGCTGCAAAGTTCCATAGTCTTCGGGTCTTTTACCAAATGATGGAGTGGAAAGGGGGAAGTGAACGTATGGACCAAAAGACTGGGGGTGGCATGTTTTGGATGGGAGATTTATGCCAATAATGACCATTAGGTCATTGGCAGAAGGATGATTGGATGAAGATTGGGCCGATGTATTTGTCATATGAATGGTGTTTCTGCCTATTCAAATTAGAGCATATTCAATAAGTGTGGAGCTCATGTGCATATTCAAATTACTTTCAAAATAAACTTGTAATAAAAAGTTACTTTTCATTTATACTTTTACTATGTTAAGTTTTATTGTGATAGGAGTAAAGGAAAAAATTAAGCCTATTTGGGTGTATTTTGGGCATATTCGATTAGTGTATAGCTCATTTGCATATTAACATTCATTTTTAAAGAAACTTGTAATGCAAAATTTTGTACTTGTCATGGGTAGTTTCATTGTGTAAAGTTTCATTTTGATAGGAGTAAAGGAAAAAAATAGCCCCATTGGGGTGTAATGTTGCCTGGCCTTATTGGCACACATCTCGTATTGATGAGAATTTAACATATTTAGGATTTCTTAGGACTTTTAGTATGTTGTTCTGGACACCTCATAGAAATGATCTAAGCTGCAAAAAAAATGTTTTACAATTAGTCTGTTGTAAAACGCTACTTTGCCTGGACTAATAGTAACAAAGTTACATACTAGCTAGTTATAACAGTTACACAGAAAGAGACACAATATGACAACGAAGTCCAAGTGGACTCAAAGAACGCAGTGTTCGGCAATCAACTGCAACAACTACCAATGTGACAGTATTTATGCCTTTCATCGCTTTCCCAAAGACCCTGACAGTTAAATTTTGTCGGTAGCGTAATCTTATGCACCTGCTAACTTTAACGTTTTTTTTGTCTAGTAGTAGGCTAGTGAACTTAATTCCTTCTAGGAACTGCAGGTCCTAGCCATAGAAACCAGAATAATGATTTATATGGATATGACAGTAAATTAAAATGAGCTTCTTAAATTAATTTGCTGAATTCATATATTTCATTGATAACTTATTTGTGTATACTGTAGGCTAACGTTGTAATGTGTACTGTAGAGCTAGCGTACCTCCTGGGAAACGGTCTAACGTTAGGCTATTATAACATTATATAAACTCATCACTTTATTCTTACCTGTCACACTTAGCCTAATGTAGAGAGTAATATAATTTATAAAATGCTTGAACTTCTCTGTCAATTGTCCATTGGAGAAGCAATTCCGGAACTCTGGTCACCCATTGGAGGAGCCGGGGGCTTGGCAGTAGGCGTGCACGATGCTAGGCAAGTCGTGGTCCACCCACTTTCTGTTGGCAGCGATACTCCGAAAGAGAGACATCACAATGTTACGATTACATGTATTACATCCCTCCAGACTTTTTCAATGCCACGTCCTCGTGGCATGTATGGACCAGAAACAGTTCACCTTAAATTAGGGTGTATAGCGGGCAGGCCTTTGCCCTTGTGTGGTGCGCTGTGAGCGTTGGAAGGTGACCACTGGGTTGGCTGCCTCCTGCTGGCCGGATTGTAGAGCTCAGGGTGTTGCGGTAGTTGGTTTCCCAGGACCCTGGGCACACTTGGGTTTCCTGGATTGTAGAGCTCAGGGTGTTGCGATGGTTGGTTCCCCGGGACCCTGGGCACGTTTGGGTGTCCTGGACCTGGAAAACACAGCATTCCCCACCAAGGCACCCCCCACTTCCCACAACAGGTAATGATGGTTCAGCCTCAACTATGGGTGTCCTATAGTTCACCGGACATGACCGCAAAAGATTACGGTGCAACACCTTTTCTGTCCCCTCACCCGTTTCTGGTTTAACTACATACACCAGTATGTCTACATTAGGCTGTCGGACAACA
Source organism: Osmerus eperlanus (assembly GCF_963692335.1). Taxonomy (NCBI): domain Eukaryota; kingdom Metazoa; phylum Chordata; class Actinopteri; order Osmeriformes; family Osmeridae; genus Osmerus; species Osmerus eperlanus. Next base: position 930,947 of record NC_085030.1, read on the forward strand.
ATATAGGGTGCCTTTTCCCAATTGTCTGCAAGCTTACCCCAGTCCTTCGTTCCCCGCTGTTTCAGCAGGACCCTTTCCCCAGGAAGGAGGGGGCAACTTAAAGGGGCTTGGTCATGCTTCCGCTTCTGCCGTTGTCGTGTGCTGTCCAGGGTTTTGTTTGCTGTCTGATGAGCATAGGACAGTCTCTCATAATGGCGTTGTACCCAGCTAGAAGGGGTTTCAGGAAGGTTCGCCACCGGTGTACCCAGGACCAGATGTAGGGGAAGGCGGGGGTGCCAGCCAAACAGCAAATAGGACGGGGTTTGGCCTGTGGAGCAGTGGACTGTGTTGTTATACATCAGCAGAAGTTCCGGAATATAGTCCGGCCAATGGGGCTTACGGTCTTCTTCCAGGGTGCCTAGGAGCTGAAGTAGAGTGCGGTTAAAACGTTCAGAGCCTCCATTCCCCTGGGGATGATATGGTGTGGTGTGGCTCTTTTTTGCTCCATAAAGTTCACATAACTGCTTAACAACAGCTGACTCAAAATTTGCACCTTGATCAGCATGAAACCTAGATGGACTTCCAAAGAACCGAATGATATTACTCCACATTGCTCGAGCTGTGGTGACTGCAGTCTGGTCTTTCGTGGGCACTGCCCATGAATACTTGGTAAAGTGGTCAGTCATTACTAAGACGTATTGATGGCCATCTGTGGAGGGATGCAATTTCAGGAAGTCCATGGTAACCAGTTCAAGGGGATAAGTGGTTTCAATGGACACAAGTGGTGCTTTTGTGTTGATGGGGGGAATTTTACACTAGATGCAGCGTGGGCAGGCAGCACACCAGTTAAGAATGTCCTTAGTTTGGTAGGCCCAGAAAAACCTTGTACGTATGAAAGACAGTGTCTTTTCTCTGCCAAAGTGCCTCGCTTGTTCGTGGCATGTCTTCCATACCTGTCGCTTATGGGCGTCTGGAAGCACCAGCTGGTGGCATACTTCTAGGGTTCTTGGATCTCTGCGGCGCCGAAAGAGAACACCATCTTGGAGGAACAATCTATCCCTTTCCTTCAGGATGCGCAACACCTCTGGTGGCGAGGCAGCCCGGTCACTGGCAGAGAGCTTAGACTTCTGTAAAAACAACAACACTTTACCAATAACATCATCTTGTTGTTGTGCTTGCCTCCAGGCTTCTGGTGTCATACCTGACCACTGATCCTGTACTGGGGTATAGTGAGGGGGGTGTTTGGCTGCAGTAACACTACCAGCAGCTCCAGAGCAGAAGGCAACCACTACCTCGACACCCACTTCAGTGTAGGGGGCTACTTCGAGGTCATCCTCCTCCAACGGGCCTGGTTCTCCCACTGGGACCCGGGAGAGGGCGTCCGCATTGAGGTTTGTTCGGCCGGGTCGGAACTGGATCTTAAAAATGTAGCTGGACAGACGGGCACACCAGCGTTGTTCCACACTTCCTAGATTTGCAGTTGATAAATGAGCTAGGGGGGTTGTTGTCTGTAAAGACCGTGAATGTCGCCCCAAACAGATATTCCTTAAATTTTTCTGTGATGGCCCATTTTAGGGCCAAAAATTCCAGCTTAAAGGAACTGTAGTTAGCATAATTTTTCTCAGAGGGCTGTAGGCTACGGCTTGCATAAGCAATAACTTTATCCACGCCTCCTTGAACTTGGCCAAGGACAGCACCCAGGCCTCGCTTACTAGCATCCATATACAACACAAAAGGTAATGAAAAGTCAGCAAATGCTAAAATTGGGGCCCTTACCAGAGCATGCTGCTGAAATGCCCCCTCACATTCTGCGGTCCAGCTCTGAAGGGGAGGGCTTGTCCTGCGGGGAGACTTCTTTGGTTGCCCCACTAGTTGCGCAAGCAATCTTGGAGAAATCCTTAATGAAACGTCGGTAATAACCAATAAGGCCAAGGAATGCCCGCAGCTCCCTTACCGTCTGGGGGCGTGGCCACTCCGTTACGGCCTGCACCCGCTCACTGGTTGGGGTCACTCCATCCTCTTTCACCACATGTCCCAGGTACTGTACCTCAGCTTTAAAGAGATGACATTTGGAGGGCTTTCGCTTCAGGCCATGTTGGACCAGGCGCTGGAACACCCGTTCTAGGTTTTTCAGATGAGATGGAAAATCATGTGAAAAGACAATAATGTCAGTTATGATCACCCAGACATGACTCCATCAGCCCCTGGAAAGTGGCCGGGGCATTGCACAACCCAAAGGGCATCCTACTGAACTCGTAGAGTCCCATGGGTGTAGTAAATGCAGTTTTTTCTTGATCACTGGGGTGCACTGGTACCTGCCAGTATCCACTGGCAAGGTCGAGAGTGGAAAAGAACTTTGCTTTTGAAAGCATTGTGAGAGACTCTTCTATGCGGGGCAGCGGGAAGGAATCTTTACGAGTTACACTGTTAAGTTTGCGATAATCCATACAAAACCTTAAAGTACCATCTTTGTAGGAGCCAATTGAGTCCTTTTGAGTATTTGAGTTGACATTCCAGTTTGTGTGACTGTTACTAGTAATTATTTAATTTGTATCGAATTAGGCTGAAGTAGGACGTTGTAATTGTTTCTGAGTGTGTGCCCCCTATGAGTGTGTGCCCCCTATAGGTCAGACATTTACTGGCATCAGGATAAAGGTGTGACAGGCCAAGGAGAGGGGAGGGTTCCGGCCTGCGCATACCATCATTGACCGTGATCGGGAAGCGTAACCGGGAAACGTGCAGAGCAGTGAACTGATTATAACGAAACAAGAAAATACTTTACTTTACTTTTGATGGAGCTTGCGAAATAAATGGAATCAAGTTCACTAAATCCACGTCTCCTGGACTCTATTCAGATCACGCGTCAAGATACAATCACCGGGACTCCAAGAAGTGGTCAAACAGATTAGCAAAGTTTTCGCCATTACAATCTTTCTTGCGCACCAGGACTACGGGTGATGCCCAAGGGGTAGTGCTCTTGCTGATCACTCCTGCCTCCAACATGCCCTGGATCAAGGTACGCACCTCCTGATAGAGATTCGGTGGAATTTGGCGGTGGCGCTCCCTCACAGGTGGTGCCTCTCCTACAGACATTGTTTAGCACACGCAGATGTCACTGGAACCCAAACCAGATCCTGCCGACTACGCCAGTTGTAATGCTTCACTTCTTAAGCTCTAAACTAGGGATCTGGAATTGGGCTTCAGTGACAACCGGTAGACTTTACAATATTAAGTACCATGAATTTATTATGTACAGCTAAAACAACAGCAGATCGTAGGTCTGGTACCCCAATACAGCATACGCTCCATAAACCGGTTAACATACACCATGGTGAAATAAACACTGCAATTACACACGTCAGTGTTAACACGATACACTAGGTGAGCAAGCGCACACAACACAGGCACACGCACTTCAAACGGCAGTGAGAGGTTTCACGGCAATTAAGAGGTCTACGTATAGCTAGCTTTAGGTACAACACTGCTTAGGACACCGATTGTACATCCACGGTTAAAACCAACAATAATACAAAAGTTAAAAGATACAAATAAGAACAAAGATCGCAACTTCACCAGTCCACATTATTCGTCACGCTGTTCGCCCAGCTCTTCCCAGTACAAATGCCCACATGCCCCTTTTAAGGGGCTTGTCCTTCATTGGCGTCAATTGTCCATTGGAGAAGCAATTCCGGAACTCTGGTCACCCATTGGAGGAGCCGGGGGCTTGGCAGTAGGCGTGCGCGATGCTAGGCAAGTCGTGGTCCACCCACTTTCTGTTGGCAGCGATACTCCGAAAGAGAGACATCACAATGTTACAATTGTGGACATAGTGGCGGTTTGTACAGTTTTTGGATCACCAAAGTTAGGGGGGCAGCTAGAGGGGCAAGGCTCTAGAGTGGGGGGGCAGCAGCCCCCCCTTGCCCCCCTGTAGATCCGCCCATGAGTCCTGGCTTAGGTTACTGAAATGAATTTGTGCAACAGGCAAGGGATCCACCTGAACAATAAATATACTTCAGTCGATCGGTTGTGGATCTGACACTACAATGCGTAGTCCATAGGCTACTGACTCTCATATCCACCTGTTTTTTTAACGCTCGACCATACTGGGTTCAGAAATGGCAGGTGGGTGATGTAAAACAGCAGATCATATTGAACATTTATCGGTGAGTTTATTAATGACTACAATGTCACAGCAGTTATTCAACAAGTAACAAGCAAATAAACATACCCGCTGCACACCTCCTCGTTGCTTTTAGTATGCAGGAATTAGGCTACAGCTGGTCTAGGTCTTTTTAAGCCGTCTCTGTCTTAATATGTAGGCTACATTGTTTGTTGACTATCATTAAAAAATTGTTGGAGGCATCAGATTTTTGTAGGCTTCAATAACCTCTTTACTGGAGAGGCAGCTAAATCCCTCGGAGCCCATGGACGTCCTAGCTACGGGGAGTTTTCGCATGGACGGACGGCGATGGCTGCTTGATCTTTGCATGGACGGACGGACGGCGATGCTGTTCAGAGTGCCGTCCCTGATTAGCATGGACGTCCGTCGCTAGGAGGAGCATAGACGGCAATGATGTTCAGAGTTCTGAAACAGGAAACAAACCTATTGCGCACTTCTGCTCTGAGAGCAGCGCTAGTTGACTAATTTTAGTCAACTAGCGCTATTTTTAAATAGCACAGGGCTATCTTGCAGCGCTAGAGCAGGAGATGAATAATAAATGTATGTATGAATAAATGAAATGTCACTGAGATCAGAAGCAATTATGTCGTCACATAGTGGCTTTATAGAAAGCGGGCTAACAAAACACGTTATACCCTATTTCACATTACACCATGAGCAGCTTTGGTGCGATTGATGGAGTCAAATCAAAATGCATACGATAAGATGATTATTAGTTCTGTGAATTAATGTTTGCCAATTATCTTTGTAAACGTCAGTTTGTTGAATTTGAACAAAATATTCACTTAAACACAATTCCAAACGTCTTGACGATTTCCTCCACAATTCAAATGTCTGATTCCCCTACACACTATTCAAAAGTCTTGAGCCCGCCTCTCCTTCAATTTCATTGGTTGAATCTGTAAACCAATCATTTTCCTTTCTGCCCTCAAAACCTGTTTGAGTAATAGGCCGCAAGGTGAACCACAAAAAGTCTTTTAGAAAATGATTCCCGCTCCACAGTCTGGCATCTATACAATCTTTAGCTCATAAAAAATAACGAGTCGTGCTAAGCTACCAAAAAAAAGTTTGGCGCTGAAATTCTGGTCGATTATCGTTGCGTCTATGTTTTATGCAGTACTAGTTTCTTCAGAGCGTAATAGGATTTTGGTGGCATGGTTCGACACGTGATCGTTCTACACCAATAAGGTAGCTGCTTTTTGTCAACATGGATGGATATGTGGCAAATAGAGGATGGGACCTTGCACGTAACAGAAATTCGGCCCCTGACAGTGTTTTGCATGTGATACACTGCGGATGCAAAAGTGTGAGACAGGCAGATGTTCATGGACTGTGTTGCACAGACTTATGTCGTTGTTGTAATTGTGCCAACACAAAAGAAACTGAGGAACTGGAAGATAACTGTCCTGACACTGACAGTGAGGACTGAGTGTCCTTAATCTGTTATTCCTTATTCTGTTTTGTACAGTTTTATATATCATATTTCATATTTTTCATTACGATTGTTTTTATGGTTGATCAGTGTTTTCATTTGTGGAAGAATGAATGAATGAATGTTACAACAACGACATAAGTCTGTCTGCCCCCCCCCCCCAGGTTAATGTAATAGCCTATATAACTAATGTAATATTGCACATATTTTCGTACTATTTCCCCTAAAGCAATAAGGTTAGGCTACTTAGAGATCTTCCACTCATAAAGTATGTTCTAAATGGCATAGATGTTGCCAATTATTAATTGACGTATTAATAATTGACGTTGGTCAGTAGCCTAGCCTATCGATTAAGGTACTCGAAAGCGTACACTGTCTGCTTCATTTGAGCTTGATAGGCTAAGCATTCTGTAGCAAATAATAACAATAAACCCACTATTTATTAATTAAAACTACGTCTGCATTGTAATGCACCGAAAATACAAACGTATTTTCGGTGCATTGATTCGGCAGCAATCGCTATCGAATCAACAGACATGTGCAATTTAGCTAACAGGGGAATAATACAAACAACGAAGATCACCAGTTAACTTAATTTAAATTAGCAAGAATACAGACTAATACAGGCTTAAACTAGAGAGGGTACAATTTCTGGGGAAATTGTAGGGTGTGCTTGCTTGCGTCGGTTGCACAGGGGGGTCCGTTTTTTATGACATTTTTACAACTGATATTTCTGTATATTTTATGTAAAAATGCATAGGGCCTACTTATTATTTATAAAGACTACATAAATTTAAACGCATCTTTCTTTTTGCTGCTCATTTACAACTCAAAATACGAGTGAAGTGTAGAATTAAATGTCTTCTCATTGGGTGTGCTTTGCCTTCGGCAAGGGCACAACCTTTGTTCTCTCACATATATATTATTATTATTATTATTTTTATTTATTTTTGCCCCCCTAAAACTCAGTCAATATTTGGCCTACATACACAACCTAGGTGTCAAAAGTTTCATCTTGGTAGCCATTGAGTTGCTTCTATTGGGATTTATGTTCCGTTGCATGGTTTAGGCTCAAGTTAAGTTTTTGTGGCGAAAAGTGAAGCTAACGGTGGCTAATTTGCTAGCCACAGTCACTGACGTTACTAACGTCACTACGTCACTAACGTCACGAAAACACGCGTGACTACCTTTGGCAGAACATTCGTTTCACATCTGTTAACTTGGGGGATAGCTAGGCTAACTATAGCTTTACTGCAAGGCAGCTAATTTGCTAGCCACAGTCACTGATGTTACTAACGTCACTACGTCACTAACGTCACGAAAACACGCGTGACTATCTTTGGCAGAACATTCGTTTCGCATCTGTTAACTTGGGGGATAGCTAGGCTAACTATAGCTTTACTGCAAGGCAGCTGCAGAAACGCCACAAGCAAAGAGGCCAGGGTGATAACTATTTACTCATTTTACTTTGTGATATGACACACAATTGTGATGTGTAATGTACAATATCATCATCAGGGAGTCAGGTGGCTGAGCGGTGAGGGAATCGGGCTAGTAATCCGAAGGTTGCCAGTTCGATTCCCGGTCATGCCAACTGACGTTGTGTCCTTGGGCAAGGCACTTCACCCTACTTGCCTCGGGGGAATGTCCCTGTACTTACTGTAAGTCGCTCTGGATAAGAGCGTCTGCTAAATGACTAAAAAAAAACAATATAAACTGATATTATTAAGGAAGTACATCTACTTTCGGAAACAGTAGTCTACTATTTCACTGAAGTATTAGCATCATGACATTAGCCTATGATACTACAGTGGTCTATGTATGATGTATCTGTTTTCAATCGTTAAAATAAACATTCCTCACATATACATTTTCGTTGTAGGATTTATTATGACATTAGATTACAAGTAAACGATTTGTGGGTGAAATTATCATTACCTGTGGTTTCAATCCAGTGTATCACTGCAACGCTGTAGCCTACGCGAGACACTACAAAAACATCTACACAGCTGTTTAGGAAGTCAAACGGCGACAGAACATGTTCGGAACTCCCCTTACTTAAATCAAAAGTCTAACTACTAACCTGAACTTCATTGCCACAGCCTAAACTTTGTCAATCTGTTCATGAAAATAATTAATTTCAGCCTAAACTGTACAACGGAACGTTAAATCCAATTCAACCAACGCAATCGCTACCAAGACGAACACAGCAGTAGTGTACCGTAGTAGTACAATTTACCGGGGCAGCTGTGCAACCGACGCAAGCAAGCACACCCTACAATTTCCCCAGAAATTGTACCCTCTCTAGTTTCCCCTGCAAGAGGCAGCCTCATAGCTGAATCAAAACGAATAAATTTGGCAGACCGGTGTAAAAATTGACCTAATCTCTATGACTTAAACGTCTTTTTAAGTTTTTCCCTTCTCGTGATATTTTCAGGCATTTAGCCTACACATATTGCATTCATTCATTAATAAAGAACCCCCTTTGAAGATTATTCTACGACGTTACCGGCCGTAGAAGATGGAATTGCGATTCAAACAGTACCATCTGCTAACTGAAAATATGCCCCCAAAAACGTAAATAAGATTGACATTTATTTAGTGGAAAATCGCTCATTCATAAAAAGCTCACTGCTAGCGATTATTGTCAGTAACAACGCAAAATGCGATATAGCCCTGTGTGGAGAAGCTGCCCCGGTAAATTCTACTACTACAGTACAGTACTAGACTACTGCTGTGTTCGTCTTGGTAGCGATTGCGTTGGTTGAATTCGATTTAACGTTCCGTTGTACGGTTTAGACTGAAATTAATTATTTTCATGAACAGATTGACAAAGTTTAGGCTGTGGCAATGAAGTTCAGGTTAGTAGTCAGATAGTTTCACCTATTGAAAGACTTGATTTAAGTAAGGGGAGTGCCGAACATGTTCTGTCGCCGTTTGACTTCCTAAACAGCTGTGTAGATGTTTTTGTAGTGTGTCTCGCAGCGTTGCAGTGAGCAACACTGGTTTGAAACCACAGGTAGGGTTGCCACCTCCAATGTGGTCAAATAAGGGACACCTTGGCAGTGGCCAATGTCGGGGGAAATATTTAAGCAACATTCTCTCTCTCTTTGAAGAGGTTGTCAAGAGGTTGGCATTTAACACCCAAAATCTCCTGGGGGTGTCCCCAGGAGATTTTGGGTGTCCCCAGGAGATTTTGGGTGTTAAATGCTTCATTTCCTGCATTCTGGTGATTGTTTTCTTAACCAAATTGTGGTTTTTATGCATCAACCTAAATTCCTCTGCCACTCTAAACATAACATTAATGCAGAGATGCATCTATTATATTTAATATGCCCTAAATGGAAAATGTTGTTTTTCTTATTTAAAATGTTTGATCTTGACTACATTTACATTTAGCAGACGCTCTTATCCAGAGCGACTTACAGTAAGTACAGGGACATTCCCCCCGAGTAAGTAGGGTGAAGTGCTTTGCCCAAGGACAATAGCCCAACGCCCTAACCGCTCAGCCATCTGACCCCCAGTTTAGTTATGACTAAACATAACTAAACTGGCATCTGTGCAGTTTGAAGAGTTTTCTTTCACAATCCTATACTGAATCCTATACTGGAAGTCTACTCTTGAACAAAATATGAATCACAGTAAAGTATTTTTTTTATTTTTTTGTGGGGGCTTTAAGGATTAAAACATCAGATCCTGGACATGTGCAATATGTTTGGTCTGTCAAAATTAACTATTTAGTTTGGAAGAAGCAAGAAACCATTGATAAACTCAGAAATAGCAAATGACCTGGTAGACCACCAAAGACCACTATGATGGATATTTAATTTATTTGTGAAATTAAATTAACAATACAATTAGTTGTGAAGATAAATGCAATAAGTTCAGAATATTTTTTGCTGTCAAGCCGATCAGAACAATTGTTAAAAGAGCAGGGCTCCTTTAAGAGATCGAGGCTATTAGAGGTTATTAGAATGCCAAGTCATTACAATCATCATCGACCGTGCTACACGTGGGACACAAGAATTTTGTACATTACATATCAGTATGTAAGTATTGTAGCGTGCGGGGGAAACAGACAGAACTCAGGACAAAAGAGGCAGGGATCACATTGTCAGTTTGATAGCTCAAGAGCCCAGATATATTTCCTCGTGCGGACACGACAGCTACCCCGGGGTTGAGATGTCCGCCAAATCAAATAACCAGGTTGGTGAGACCCGTTTAGAACCAAACCCAACTGTCTGCCTACTCATCAGGTTCAAAAGCCCGCATAGTTTAACCCTCCCCTCCCTTTCCTATCCCTTGGTCCCACCCCTTTCAATCTTTCCACCTATTCCCAAACCAGGCTAGACATCTCCCCCAATTAACCAATAACACTCAAACTTGTGTAAATCATTCCCGTTCTACCCCCAGCATTACTGTATCATTATGTTGGTGTAAATACTAGTCCTAACCATAACCTACCCTATCCCCCACCCTCTCTACCTTTTTTTCCATGTGTACTTGTTGTTGCTCCTTGCTGCCTGAAGCAATGCCTTGTCCTTTAAAACCACTGTGTGGAATTCGTTGCAGGACAGGTCGAAGTTCACTGAGACGAGTAGCTCACACTTCATGAGATCCACCGAGCACCGGTTCCGTGCGTCACTCCACTTGCTGTTCATCTTGGAGAATATTCTCTCCACAAACCCTGTGGAGGCAGAACATATGAGACTATGTTGAGCATATTATATCCACTTGCCTACCAAACATTTATTGTTCCATTGATCCCCCTCAAGGAACTTCTCCACAACAATGTTCAGTGTGGTGCACTCATCGTAGAGGTCGTCCATGTTCACTCTGGCCATGAGGTGAAGCTTCTCACAGATCTTCATTGAAGGTGAGCTTGCCATGGACAGAGGGGTAGAAGACAGTGAAGCCAATTGCTGTCAGAGAAGTCGAACCATTTCTCGATGTAGCTGAGGGCAGTGTTGATGAATGCAGTGAACTCCTCCCTTGTCTTGCCTGCATCAACTGGAGAGAGACGTTGCAGCTTTGTTTTTGTGAGGTAACCGTAGAACTGGTCATCCCGCCTCTGCCTTAGTTTGGCATTGAATGAATGCATGATTGGATACAGCTCTACACATGTAGTAGCACTGGTCTCAAGCTTCTTGACAACCTCTTCAAAGAGAGAGAGAATGTTGTTGCAGAAGAGGAGATATACCTCCACAACATCGCCATCATTCTCCTGTACTCCGGACTCAGTGGTGAGCTTCAACAAAGTCCTGATTTGTTTGGGGCACTCATCTCCAAGGCTTATGAAGAAGGACTTCAATGCCGACCAGCTTTGCAGGAGTCGTGAGATGGCAGGGTTGAGGGACAGCCATCTGGTAGTGACATGCCGCAGGACTTCTCTGAACTCAAGGTCACAGAACTCACAAAACTCCTTTAAAGCCTCTCTTCCTTTTGCAGATATGGAGAAGAAGCTGTAAACTTTAAGAACCACATTTTCTACATCTACACTTAGGTTGTCAAGAGCATGCTTGACCGTATTGTGGACAATGTGTGCATGGCAGTTACCCTGAAGTAAGTGGTTATTTTGTTGTTTGAACATTGTATAGACAGAGTTGTGGACCCCAAAGTTCACATATGCGTTGTCTGCGCTGAAAGCAGAAACTTGCTCTATTTTCAAGCCAACAGCTTCCAACGAGTCCAGCAGACACCCCACGATCCCCACTGCTGATTCATCTGGATTTTCGACAAAGTCGATCATCTTATTCACCACACCACATTCTGGTGTGAAGAATTGGACTGCCACTGGGAACATCTTTCTGTTGCCTTTGTTGGAGGCATCTGTCTGGATGGAGAAAGGTAGAGGTGTTTCATCCTTCTTCAACATCCTGACTACGTCTTCCACTGCCTTTGGTGCCAGCACATCCTTTACTAATGACTCTGCCTTGGTTCTCCCACAGGAGATTTTTTTGGCAACCTTTGAGTCTGGCAAAATCTTTGAGGTGAGCTTATGTGCACAATCGCTGCTATTGTAGATCAGGTTGTGCTTTACAGTGTGGTAAACCTGAGTCAGCTCTGCAGCTGTTATCTGGGAGGAAGGAAGTATGAAAGAAACAATTAAATATAAAATATATAATTTTTAATAATTGTTTGTACTTATATATGATCATATTTAGGCACAGACTGGAAATTAGGCCATCCTATACCTTAAAATCCTCAAAGTTGACAGTATTAAAAAGTGAATGTACAAGAAAATGTATGCTCATAATATTCAGAGATGTATGGCTATTGCTGTAACAATATAGGCTTTATTCTAAGGCTTAAGTATACAGCCAGTTTTAATAAATAGCTAATGATAACTGTTTGTGACTCTTCTCTCTGTCTGCTATCCTCTGCTTTCCTTGTTCTCTTGTTGCAGAATTGTGGGTAGAGGTGAGGAGGGTGTTACTGTGATCTGGCTCTTTGTGTCCCATACACTTTAAGAGAGTGCTGGTCACAGACATCTGGGAGACCCTTCTCCACACAACATGTTTTTAGTTGTTATGTTGCTGTACTTTCTTCAGTTGTGATTTAATACATTATTTTTGTCAAGTGTTGACTCACCATCCTTCAAATATGAACAACTTTAGGTCCAGCCAGGTGCCCTCTGCTAGCTAGGCCAGTATACTAAAGTAATCTTGTCATTTGTATACTAGCTTTACAAATTAAATAGAATTTAACTAATGTTATTACATGATGACTAACTAATGTATCTAATAACAGTACACACATTTGCCCACAACTTACCGTATCTATCTCTGGGGAAGTCTGAGGTATCATAAATTGAGCGATTCCACTCTGCATCCTCTGTCCTTGCGCTGCCCTGACGTGATAGTCCCCTTCTGAGTGCTGTTTCAGGTCTGACAGGCCACCATGGGCGACAGAAAATATCCTGTGGCAAACTTTACAGTTTGCCTTGAATTAGTTTCCCATGACGGGACTCACCCACTCGTTCTCCGTCTGCCATTCACTTCTATATTTTGAAAGCCTCTTTCGTTTGACAGGCGGACTGGGGCCGAAGGTAGGGTTATTAGCCGACATTTTTAAAAGCCCCGCGTCCGAGTGCGTAACAATGACGTTGCTTGACTGACTGCCTGTCATTCTGATATTCAAGAGTTTCACGAGACAGACGTATCAGAATGACAGGCAGTCACTGTCACTCAACGTCATTGTTACCATGTCTCGTGAAACTCTTGGTTTTATTATATTATTTCTCATGTAGGAGCATGTGAAAACGTAACGTAAGCATTAGAGTAGGTTTAGCACGAAAATACGGGACATATTGCATCCCGTATTGACTCAGTACGGGACGGTAAATTGTATTGTTCAATACGGGACGGTCCCGTATTATACAGGACGGGTGGCAACCCTAAGTAATGATAATTTCACCAACAAATTGTTTACTTGTAATGTAATAATAAATCCTACAACGAAATTGTATTTTTGAGGAATGTTTATTTTAACGATTGAAAACAGATGCATCATAGACCACTGTAGTATGTGTTGCCCGGGCAACAGAGGCTAATGTCATGATGCTAATGCTTCAGTGAAATAGTAGACTACCGTTTCCAAAAGTAGATGTGGGCCTACTTCCTTAATAATATCAGCTAATATTGTACATTACATTTCACAATTGTGTTTCACACAAGCCCCCACCCCTCGCCCCTCGGCTTGAAGCAACGGCCCTGGTGGATGTAGGTGGTATTGCATTTGTTGTTAGACTTCCGGCTCTTCCGGTCGTTTTTATTCTATTAACTCCAGTCAACATTTACAAAACTATCTACCCCAATAATTTTTGTTCGATTCTCGAACCTGGCTCATACTACTAGCTTTTTCATAAAATAATTTTTCCTGATTTTTGCTAAATTTGAAACCAATCCGAAATGGGTAAACTAGCACCCCATTTATTTGCTTACGTCAATAAAAGTTGCCTGCAAATGTGCTCGTGGATACTAACAGGGCACGAGCACAAAAGTTCACATTGGCCGATAGCCGATTTACCTGGAGCTGAATGAGCCATATTGAATGAGCACAGGGAGAAATGGCTTAAGTTGCCTGCCCTGTTGTAGCAAGTTTAGCAAATGGTTGTCACACATACATGAAATGTTATTAATATAGTTTATTCCCGTTATTTTAAAACAGATTTGATTTTTCTTACAAGAACGTTTTTACGTTCATGACATGATGGCAAATATTACATTATGTTAAGCGTGAGCATAGATTGTTGACATGTCTATCTGGAGCAAAGACGAAGATTAATACTTTAACTGATAACCACAATGAGAAATGATATAAATATGATTAGTATTGCCTTCAGAAGCTTTTGTTAAACACACCCATTATTCTTTTTTTTAATCGTGTCATCAAGCCAGACTGCTTTTGTGGGACAATGAAGGTCCTCAGTGACTGTTTCACCCCCACTTATATCTGATGGAAACGTCTTGTATATAGGCCTAGTTCTGTTAATATGCCCCTTTCAAAGGCAAATGTTAAATAAAGTATATTTTAGACACACTTCTCAAGCTTTTATTTATTACATTATTTCCAAGTCTTGTTAGATCACGTTATATCCATTAATAGGCGTTTGGTTTTGTAGAACATATAAAACACAGGCCACATTTCTACACTGATATGTAAATTGAAGGCAGTGTGAATTTCGTGGCATTTCGTTTGAAAATACAGTTGACAGTAAGCTATGGTAAGTCTGCATTATGGAAGATTTCTGTTACCAAAATAACTATTGAGCTTTCTTTGCCTGGCGAGAACAACGACGGAGCTAGGTGTTCATGTTAACAGTTTATTTAATCCGATACAATGCGTTGGAAATCATACTCAAATCACAAGAAAAAAAGCAACATATGTGATGAGTTCCATCTAGAATAGCACTACATTTAGCCCTATAGCCTATTTCTAACAACCAAGTGAAAGGAATACTATACAATGACAGCATACATTTACGTAAAGTTTGCATCATGTCTCTGATTCTTATCGGACTTGTACCCCATTCTGCCACTGCAATGCCTTAGCTCACACGCTCGCAACCATATAAATCTATATAAATCTCCACTGGCTGTCGCAAAGTATGACTTGTACAGCTAGTTGCAAGCGTGCACGAGGTCTCGGAGCTAGGGAATAAAAGAGCCACTGTTTAAAGCTAGACCGGAAGAGTCGGAAGTGGAAAGATGGCGCGGTCCAGTTTCGCGCTCTCGCTTGCCTCACTGCGCCACTGAGCACTTTTCATAGAAATGAATGGGGACGCCATCTTGGAAGACAAAAGTTGCTTCCTCTAGTTATATTAACTCTATGGTTTCATGGTGTTTTCGTGACGTTAGTGACGTAGTGACGTTAGCAAAAAGTCAGTGACTGTGGCTAGCAAATTAGCCACCGTTAGCTTCCCTTTTCACCACAAAAACGCAATTTCTACTTAAACCATGCAACGGAACGTAAATAAAAATACAACCAACGCAATCGCTAGCAATACGAAACTTTTGACACCTAGGTTGTCTATGTAGTCCAAATATTGACTGATCCTTAGGGGGCCTAAAATAAACAATAAATAAATAATAATATATATGTGAGAGAACAAAGGTTGTGCTCTCGCCGAAGGCTTGAGCACACCCAATTAACTGACAAGTTAGCTATATGACTTCTCAAAGACGGGGAGTCAGGTGGCTGAGCCTGACTCCCCGTGGGGAGGGAATCGGGCTAGTAATCAGAAGGTTGCCGGTTCGATTCCTGGCCGTGGAGGTCCCATCCTCTATTTCAGGGGTTCTCAAACTTTTCAGCCCACGACCCCTAAAATAATGGTACCAGTGACTTGCGACCCCCGCATCCACGGAGGTGGTTTACGTATACGTGGGAGTAAAAAGAGGCCCTGGATCTGATCCAGACCTGCCCACCAGAACCGGCCCCCGTATACGCCACCACAGCTAACCTGTTAATGCATGCAATGCTTGATGTGATGCTAGTTCGGGAGTTCGATAGTAAATGCGAGCGCGCGTAGGCCAAATATTTGGCCTTTATTTGAGCGCAAATTATTTTTTGAGCTTTAGTGTAAAATAAACAGCTTTTTTTCAATTGGTAAAACCTTATCTAGTGAAGGTGATGTATTTTTGTCTCTTAATTTTTCAGCCCCACCCTTACGTTTCTTAGCCTGGTTTTCCATCGTTATTCTTCTCCCGGTGCTCCCGATGGCCAGTCCGCTACTGCGGGGCTGTGCCGCAGTGGTGGATTTTCAAGTCATATTATTTTAAATTCTCGTGCTATCAAGGGGTGTTGCAGCACCCTCATCGCCCCTAGTTCCCACGGCCATGGGTATTCCCTCTCCACTGAAATCCAAAACTCAGCCAGTGTCTTGGCTGAGAACGCTGTCTTTAACGTTTGGTCGCTTGACAGTTCAACTAATGCGTCCTGCTGCTTGGATGTCAGATGGTTTGCCGTACTTACAGTGAATGGAAAATCAAAAAGCTGATGGCTTTTTTATTTGCATGCATTAATTTAACTACTATTTTTAACTTGTTAAAATGTTGGCTAAAATATGCTATTTCTAATTGTTTTACAATGTTCCTTGATTTCTGGAAATCATCTCGCGACCCCCCCTCGTTGTCTTGCGACCACCCGAGGGGTCGCGACCCCCACTTTGAGAACCACTGCTCTATTTGACAACCATATCCATCCATGTTGACAAAAAGCAGCTACTTTATTGGTGTAGAAGGATCACGTGTCGAACCGTGCCACCAAAATCCTAATACGATCTGAAGAAACTAGTTCTGCATAAAACATAGACGCATCGACAATCTACTAGAATTTCAGCGACAAACTTTTTTTTGGTAGCTTAGCAGGACTCGTTCTTTTTTATGAGCTAAAGATTGTGTAGATGCCAGACTGTGGAGCGGGTTGAAACGATAACAGGGTTCACCTTACGGCCTATAAGCAAAACTCCTATCTGCTGGTCCGTCCTTTACAGTCTCAGATGTCACGGGAAACGTGGTAGAATGTCCAACTCCATTGTATCCATTTCAAAAGCCGCGCTAAAAGGGCACGACTCTCGCGCCGATCCCAAGAGAAAGAGCAAATACAGATCAGTCAAACACAGGGCTGCCAACTTTTCCAAAAACCTTGGTGTGAGCTTTCGCGAGCTTCGTTAACCTGCGCCTCGTCCGTTACTGTTTACAACGTTAGCTTGGCTACTTGTTTGGCGTTGCCTTTTCAGCGTGAGATATACAAGGTGTGGCATGAGAGGGTGAGAAATGTTTGAAATGAGTGTCACACGGCGATACCGTGAGAGTTGGCAGCTCTGCAAACATATGTGCTAAACCACCTTCCCCCCACAAACAACCATTGCGGTATTATATAGAGAACACAGCCAATCCAACGCTCCATATCCGATTTGCCACAGGTGTACCAGATCACCAATTATCTACTGTTATTCCTGGCCTGTGACATGTGCACAGGTGTTGCTGTGCTGCGCTGACACAGTATTCGAAGCACATAACACCTGCCTATACGCACGCTTTATCAAATGTAATATGCACAAATTAATCCTGTTTATTCACACACCTAATTATCTATCAAACTGTAAGGTGCAGTATTCATTCCGCGCTTGCTACAACTCGCCAGAGTAGCCTACGCGTATTCACCTGTAGGTATGCGGTGAATGCTCTGTGTACAGTTACGCTGACACTGATTATACCCCATACACACAGAGCATTCACCGCGTACCTAATACGGGTGAAGTAGGCTACATATTAACCAGTGGCACTGAATATGCCCCATAGTGTATATGTGCGCGCGTATGTGCAAAGTATACAAATATAATGGGTATTCCCATTCTGGTTCCTACTGTACATTCGTTTACACAATCAAAGCCTATTACTCAGTTTTACAGTTTGCTAATATCTGAGAAGTAAGCCATTTAATCAGACTCTCAGTTGCAGATTTATAAAACCCAAATGAAGTCAACAAATCATGTTTTACTCTCAGTAGTTTTATTTCCTGTCTAAAGATGGAGCCTTGGTATTATGGTGTTTTGACCTTTCAGGGATAAGGCTGTGGCGATTGTCTCTTTGATGAAAGGAAATGAGTGGGAAATCATGAGAAGGGAGGAGAACCAGCCTAGTCGACATGGCGCTGTCCATTTAACAATTAGCTTACACACCAGCAATTATTAACACACCAGAAGAAGATACTAAGGTTCAACAAATGATCAGGGGGAGCTTTCGAAGCAGAGGCGGAGGATTAGAGCCTGAATCCTGTGTAATTGGGTCCGCTGGGCAAGACTCTTAGAAACAATAAGCTCACAGAGAGATAACAGGCATGATTAGGGTCAGTGGTGGTAGACTTGTGGGATTGGAAAGAGGAAAACATGTTGACCAAAAAGTGTCTCTCTTCCTCTACATGTGACCCATCTTAGTGTTCCGTACAATGTCAGGTGCAGCTTAATTATAACCCTGGAACCGCACTGCTCTCATCCTATTGGCTCAGTAGTCACCCAGGTCTGCCTGGACAGTCACATAATGGCCAGGTGTGTCTGCTGTATATGTAACCATGTAAGCATTCCACCAGAGACCAGAGAGCATCTGTTCTTCAACCTTCACCAGCTCAGACTCCATCTCCTTCCTTCCTAACTTTCCTTCCTTTCCCTTTACTATACCTCTGTGCCTCCCTGTTAGTCATTCTCCTCAGTCTCCCTCTCCTACCACTCTACCTACCTCTCAGTTCAATTCTCCTCCCTTCTACCTAGCCCCTACCATGAACTACACATCCTCTTCCTCCTCCTCCGCCCTCTGCAGTGTCAGGTCTTACCTCTGCCTCTGCGCCTCCTCCAAGATCTTACTCTTGATCCCAGCTTTTGGTCTCAACATCTTCACCCTGGTGTCGCTGCTGTCCTGCCTGCTGGGCAGGAACAGCAAGATCAAGAGCAACGTGGCCGTTTTCATTCTAGGGAGCACGCTGTGTAACCTGGCCAACCTCGCCCTGTGGCCTCTCACCATCCACTGGGGGGCCCAGGGCCGCTGGGAGCTGGGCTCCGGCCCCTGCGAGCTGATGGTCAGCCTCAAGCACCTAACCAGCTCGGCCTCCTTCCACTACGTCTCCTTCATCTCCTTCTCCATCTACCTGACAGTGGTGTGGGGCTGGGGCCCGCTGGTGGACAGCAGGAGATTTCTGTCCCTGCAGCTTGTCTTCCCTCTACTTCCTGTGGGGCTAAAGGAGCTGGTCCAGTGGATCCTGCAGAGCCGTGTGGAACACTTGGATCCCGTCAACCACACCTGTTTCTCCTTCATCAACGACAAAGTCATGAGGGTTCTAGTACTGGTCAAGATGGTGGTGTTCTTGCCGCTCAACCTGTACTTTTATGGTCATCTGCTCCATACCATCTTCAGGAGCGCCCAGACCATGCACAGAAGCCAGGAGGCCAATAAGAGACTGGCCAAGGTGTTTGGTTTGATCGCTCTCATCACTCTTCTTGCACATCTACCCGGTAAGGCTTAGAATCAAATATATTTGTATAGTTGTTTTTACAGTAATACACTTCAAAAGTGCCATATCAAATTTAAGTACAAAAATATTATCTATGAGCATGCTTATGCTTTAAACAAGTACATTTGGCTGCCAGTGCAGTAAGAACATTTCACTTGATAAGATTACTTAAAATAATGTTTTGATTACTTAAATTAAGTCACTAGATAAGCCATTTATACTAGAAACAAGTACAACTAGATATAACATCTAGAAACAAGATGATCGCACTCAGATGTAGAGTTTTTGCAGTGGAGTCAGTAGATACATTACATTTTATTCATGGAAGTGTTTCCCCTTCCCCTATTATATTAGGGGGGCGCCCCGCCCCCCCAACGGCATTTTTTTTATTTTTTATAAAAGGTTTCACAAAATAAGTAATTTAAGGTTACCTTCCCTATAAAACAGGTCTATAGCTTGCTCTTTTATTAAAAAAACTAAGTGGTCTTATGTTATTTATCTTATTTACACGACGGCATGTCATTTCTGTCTCTACATGGTCGGCGACAATGTCTCTACATGGTCGAGTTTCCCTGTCCTCTAAAAATACGCCATTTCAAACCAATGACTGTAAAAATAAAGTTTTAAACACCGATAAACAGTGGCGCCTTAATGCACAGGCTTACCTGGGCTTAAACCCGGGTCCTCGACCAATCAGGGGCCTCGACCAATCAGGGGCCTCTTAATAATAATGATGATAAACGTCCGTATTCGCGGTGTCATTACTCTGCTCTACAGTGGCATCTGATGGTGGATGTGGATGTAGAGGGAGCCCCCCCCCCTCCCCCTTATCTAAACAAAATGTAACAAAATGTAACAAAAACTAGAGAGGGTACAATTTCTGGGAAATTTAGGGTGTGCTTGCTTGTGTTGGTTGCAGATGGGTCCATAATATTAAACAAGCTGAACCCCCTTTGAGACAAGCTATTCTAACAACGTTGTCACCGGCAGTATTTTTCACATGGAATGGCGACGCAAACAGTACCATCTGCTAACTGAAAATATGCCCCCAAACGCGACTTTTTGGTCTCAGTCTAGAGCCCTGCTTGGAGTAGCTGAATTGTGCTACGAGCAAGCTAGCTTAGTTGCTGTTGCTAGCCAAACTACACTGAGGGGATTGTTTGAATGCGCTGGAAATTAAAAACGTTTCTTTTGACATAAAGTTTAGGCTGTGGCATTGAAGACAGCGACGCACCACACAAGCTTTAGTTTAAATACATTATTTAAAGTGACATTACTTACTGTACATGCAAGTCTTGAATTGCTTAAATGTATAATGCTGCTAGTACACCATGGCACGATACGATACTTGCTGTGCAACAGCAATTCACGTTGTAGCCATGCGTCGTTGCTAACATGTGCTGACGTTGTGACGTAGGCTAGCACTGAGTTCCCTTCGTTGACACAATGCACTTTTTGCCACAAAAACTGAATTTCAGCCTAAACCTTGCAACGGAACGTAAATAAAAATACAAGCAACTCAATCACTACCAAGACGAAACTTTTGACACCGACGTTGTCTATGTAGTCCAAATGTTGACGGATCCTTAGGGGGGCAAAAAGAAATTGATTGTGGGTGTGGGGCCTCAAAAAATGAAAAAAAAGTCCATAGCCCAGGGGCCTCAAGTGCTTTTAAGACGCCCCTGCTGATAAATTTGGATGTTTACTAATAGGAAAGTGTGTTTTTGCCAACTGCACCTCCATGGTGTACGACCTGAACTAGCTTCGCACTGCCCTTTGGTCTCTGATGCAATATGGCCAGCAGTTTTTCAACAAAATACTGTAGATGCCGTAAAAAGGTTATCAACTCTCCCTGCCTCATTGTCTCTATGACATCCTCTTTTTCTGTAAGTACTCTCTAGCCTTTAATTACAATATTCTCCACATACATCTCCTCTCTTCCTTGTCTGTCCCCATCCCCCTGTTCCTCCTTTCGTCTTCCTCCTTCTTGTGTACCTCCTCCAACATATCATCTTCCTCCTTTTCCTCCTCCTTTAATTGCCCTCCTTGACAACCTTCTCCCACCCTTGCTCATGCTTCTCTATTATTATCTCTACTCCTGCTCGCCTCGACTCCTCGCCCCATCTACCATTTCCTGCTCACCCCCTCTCATCCTCTTCCTCCCCTCCTGCTCCTTACGCTCCCCTTTCCACCTCACCCCCTCTCTTGCTGCTTCTCTTTCCTGCTCCCCTCTCCTCCTGCTCCTCTCTTCTGCTCCCCTCTCCTGCTCTTCCTCCCATCCTGCTCCCCTCTCCTCGTCACTGCCTCTCTTCCCCTCCCCTCTCTTCCTCTGTCTCCCCCTCTCCTTCTCACACCCTCTCCTCCTGCTCCTCTCTCCTCCAGGTGGTGTGTTCTCTCTGATGGAGCAGCCCTCTGTCTGCCAGGAGATGGTGAAGGACTTCTTGATGGACCTGCCCCTGGTGTCCAGTCCTGTGGTCCTGCTGTGCATGAATAAGGAGCTGCAGACGCACTGCCATCGGATGCTGCAGAGAAGACCACACAGGTCTCAACACTCCAGGGATTTGGGTAGCGGCTCAGCCAAACTCCACAAGAACCTGACTACAGAGGAGACTTTAGTCACCACCACTTAGAGCTTTATATGGTTGATACTGGCATGTAATCACTTAGTGAAATCTAGCACTGTTATATGTGCAGGATCTTTGTGTTTGTGAATGTACAATTCATTGATTATGTAGACAGATGGAATGATTAATTGAACACACCAGTCAACAATAGGACAATGCAACACTTCAAAAAAGCTAGTGATCACCATCAATTCAATGGGTCAATGATTTAGGGGTATTTACATCAAAATACAATAAAAAAAGATCAGCTGATCAGAGTCTGAAGCAACATGTTAATTGTTTTTATTTAAGATTGAGAGCCCTAATTACAGTTTTTTTCACAGTTTTGTGTTTTTAATTGTTCTTTCATTGATATATAAATGTATTAAGATTCATATTATTACATCCACAATTACATTATCAATAAAGTGTAACTTTGTTATAGGTACTTGATTGAAGCAGTTTCAGTAAGTTGGTAAAAGCGCCAGAAAAGTTAAAAGGTTAAATAGGGACATCTGGTGGTGTTACACAGGACCAATAGTACTGTACGTCTAATAATCAGTCATGTCCAAAATGTCAAGTGTTACGAAGGCACATACATAGGAAATTACCTCCTAAAAATGCATACAGCTGTTTCTACAAATAATTTTAGATCTGTAAAAAATAGAAATAATCTGCAGTCCTCTTTAGTGTTGACAACATACACAATGTTTTGAGACAGTGGGAGTAACAGTGGGAGTGACAGTGGCAACACTGTGGCCTGGAGGCTAAGAGAAAAAGCACACACAAATAGAAACTTAGTCTATAATTGTTATTTGTTAATGTATCATCTCTCTAATAATGACAGGAATCTATGTGTGTGTGTGTACAAATTAGAATGGGTTTAGTTTCCCACAATCAGCTGGAGAACCGGGCACTTTGCAAAGTTGATATTCATCATGTGTCCTCTTTATAACCCAACGGAGTGCAGTGTCGCAATTGACGTTGTTTGGGTAAGCATTTCAACATAAAACTAGAGAGGGTACAATTTCTGGGGAAATTGTAGGGTGTGCTTGCTTGCAGATGGGTCCGTTTATTAACTGCTATTTTTACAACTGATATTTCTCTATATTTTATATAAAAATGCCTACTTATTATTTATGAAGATCGCAAAGATTTAAAAGCATAGCCTACATTTGTTGCTGCTCATGTACAATTCAAAATACAAAAAGTGAAGTGTAGCATGTCCCTGTACTTACTGTAAGTCGCTCTCGATACGGGCAGTGGCGCGGGAAGGGGGGTGCTGAGGGTGCTGCAGCACCCCCTAGCTGCAGGAAGGAAAAAATAAATGAAGGTGTTAGTAATGTTTTTAATTAAATATATATATTAAAACGATATAATAAATAATTTTGCTTTGCCAGACTGGGGAACCGATGCCATACCTGGTGGTTCAGGGGGTTCGCGGGGAGAAATTTTGATTTGCACTTTCAAAGTCAATATAATTTTTTTTTTAAATACATGTTCAAACCGAGCTATAAATAGACATGAAATCTTAAATAGTCTGAATATCCAAGTCACATTGCTAAAAATACTCACGTATACCCTTATTCAGCAAAATAATTACACTGCGAAAAATAGCTACAGGTAGTGACGTATAGTCAAAACAGGCACAACAGTTAGCTCCCTCGTCAGAATTTCACTTGCTGATGACCTGTGTAGGGAGCGAGAGCTCGTTATTGCTGCATGAACATGGGAGTCAGGTGGCTGAGCGGTGAGGGAATCGGGCTAGTAATCCGAAGGTTGCCTGTTCGATTCCCGGCCGTGCCAACTGACGTTGTGTCCTTGGGCAAGGCACTTCAACCTACTTGCCTCGGGGGAATGTCCCTGTACTTACTGTAAGTCGCTCTGGATAAGAGCGTCTGCTAAATGACTAAATGTAAATGTGAACATGGACAAGTGGTTGAAAAGAGTTAATCCCCCGTCCAGAGAGACACCATCGGCTTCTACCAGTAGGCCTACAATCGAGGATTAACCTGCCGGTGACAGCAACCCAGGTTGCTCTTACTAGTTCTTGGATCAGGGTGCAAGTACATTTGGTGCTAGCCAAGCTACTAGCATGGCCA
Organism: Osmerus eperlanus; assembly: GCF_963692335.1. Taxonomy (NCBI): domain Eukaryota; kingdom Metazoa; phylum Chordata; class Actinopteri; order Osmeriformes; family Osmeridae; genus Osmerus; species Osmerus eperlanus. The sequence continues at coordinate 954,749 of NC_085030.1, forward strand.
CTGACAGTGACAGTGAGTCTGATGCAGAGCTTCGACCTCCTGGTCGTATTGGTTGTATTGCTAATAAAACTCTGTTTGATCTAAACTTCCATCCAAGTCCTGAAATCCCGGACCATTTCACAGGATCAAATGTGATAGGCTGTATATGTGCGCGGGGGAGGCGGTTACAAACAGGGGGGTTCGTCAGGGCCGGTCCTTCCTACAGGCGACATAGGCTGCCGCCTAGGGCGGCATGAAGAGGGGGGCGGCATTTTCTCAAGTGCATCCATTAATTAACCCTTCGGCACAACCAGCAGAGGGCACCAACCGCGCCACGTTTGGGGGGAGGCACTACAATTTGTGCACTTGTTCCGGGAGTACAACGGCACTTAGAAATGCTTGGCTGGACCTGATGTTAGTTTCCTCCAGGATCACAATGACTCGTATTGAGAGACTTGTTTCTCTTGTTGGTTAGTTGTAAAGGTTTTAAAATTCTTGTACTCGCTGTGAAATATTTTACTGTTGATTGTTTTTCTACAAGTACACTCTTGCACTTTTTTGAGTTTCATGTTGTTTAATTTTAACTGCATGCTCTTATGGTTCTTCCCTTTGGCACTTATTTGGTTTTTCACAATGTAAGCTTCATGTTTTTGGCTGCTCGCAATGTTTGGGGCTATCTCGTTGTTATGAACAGTGACCTATGCTCTTTTGTAAAGCTCTCTCTTGGAAGTTGCTTTGGATAAAAGCGTCTGCTAAATGCATGAATGTAAATGTATATGACTAAAACGTCACCTTAAGTTTTTCCCTTCTACATTAGTGATATTTTCAAGCATTTAGCCCACTCATATTGCATTCATTCATTAAGAACCACCTTTGAAACAAGCTGAACCCCCTTGAAACAAGCTTTTCTAAGTAGGCTAACAACGTTCTCACCTGCAGTATTATTAGCTAGATGGAATCGCGATTGAAACAGTACCATCTGCTAACTGAAAATATGCCCCCAAAAAACGTAAATAAGCTTGACATTTATTTAGGTGGAAATGGCTAATTCAAAAGAAGTTTGCTGGAAGCGATCATAGTCAGTGACAATGCCAAATACGACCATTTGATCTTAGACTAGAGCCCTGCCCTTCCACTTCATCACAGCGTCTGGAATTAGAAGTCATGAACTTATTGTCAGCACCAATGTGAACGTTGAACGCTGCGTATAAACCATAGTTCATGGCATCTCCAAACACTTACCACTCTCTTTCGCAACTCCAGCACCTTAAGGCACTCCTCAAGGTCTTGGAGTTCAGCCTGTGTTTGGGCCACCTGTAGGTCCATCACTGGCACCTCTTCAGTGTGTCTGCCCTGTAGTCGCCTGAATAGGAGAGCCTCTCGCTGGTTCTCCTCCAATGTCTCCATCTTCCGGAGCATAACCTGTAATGTGTCTGTCATTACAGACAAGTAAAACAAGTTTACAAGAGTTAGCATGATTGGCATACACTGTGGTTCTTCTAGATTAGCTGTAACATTTATGTAAATAACAAATGTTACCTTGAATGGTTGTATACAAAGCATATATTTTTTTGAGTGTCTTATATTTGCACTTGCCTGGCTGCCAGCTGTTTTCCTGGGCCCCCAATTGGTTCACCTCCACCAGACCAGAGTTGACATCTAGGGGTATGGAATCTGGTGATGCAAAAGTTTTAAGTCATGCTTTTGCTTCAAAACATAGCCTTTAGGTTGCCATGGCTCATACAATTATTGTCACTGTTTTAAACGGTCATTCATTACTTTACCATCATTTCCCAGGGACACCGTGCTAGGCCGTGTGACGGTGGTAGGATAATCTGTACAGAAATGAAAATGGAATGTAGTTTATGTACATAGTTATAGCATATTGATATTAAAGGAGTAGCATTGCACATATGTGATCGTCATTCCAACCGACTGTTTTCCAATAGACAAATACTATATGACAACGCTATAGTAAGGCTTCAAAATTTACAATTAGTAGGCTAACAAGTAACACTAGCAGGTGGTAGCATTGCAACGAGTATTATGCTAGGTTGCTAGGTAACGGAAGCTAATTAAAGCTACCTAGCTGCCGTTTTGGAAAAATAACTGGTGGAAGCGTCGGAAATATTTAGAACTCACGCATCTAAAGATTAAAACGAATAAACGTATCCAAAAACAGATGGCATGTACAAATTGGAAAAATTAGTGACATGATACTTTTATAGACGCCATTGCTGTGCATGCCATGGCCGACTGATTAAAACGTGATCAGCCACGCTAGCTCCACAGTCTTTGAAAATTCCGGACTAAATAAACTATTTTGGGACAAGGTTTTTTAACAGTTCTGAACGTTTATTTTCACTGATTCTTTTGTGGGTGATTTGTGAGACGCTAAACTTTGATAACATGTAGGCCTATGCATTTTCAGTATTTCAACATAACTTTCTGGAGGGTTTAACCTCTAGCTACTGTACTGTAGCTAGCGAAATCCTAACGTAAACAATGTGAATCTGATAGCACATAAACAGGCTAAATGGCCTAAATTTCAAACATATACGTATTAGCATGCCCCATCCAATTTCTGAAAATATGTTTATATATTTAAACTATTTCTGTAAAGAAACTCACCTTTGAAGTAGCTAATTTCCAGTTGAAATCCAATGCGTACAAGACGGTGTTGAACCCCTGCAAAATCTCTTCTGAAACCCCAGTTTCAGCGATGCGTTGAAATGGGCATGCGCAAAGTTGTTGCTCAGGGGCAGACTGAGGTGCAGATTTGCTAAGGAAGAATTGTAATATTCTGTGATGACTTGTCTTTGGAAATGAAACTCTTAAGAGTCGCTTACCTTTTGGTCACATTTAACAATTTTGTATCACAAAAATTATTGGAGCACAAACTTGCATTGTGTGTCATACAGCTTTGGTGTGCTATACAAATAATGTTTTCTTAATCATAACATCACACATTGACATCACACATTGATTGCTTTTGTACATGTTTATAGTAAAGAATGAAAGACTAAATTATATTCCAAATTCAGTCTTTTATTTATTAAAGCTATGTTTCTGCATATGAGAAAATTGATGACCAATGACATGCTGGGGCTGAGCTGCACATGAATTACATGCATTGTCTACATTTATACGTGCTGGGTGCAACATTTAATATTGTGTGTGATTGAAATTCATGTAGACTATACATTGCAAAGGTGTCAGAACTGAGAGCAGTCCAGTGTGATCTCTCCATCTCTGGATAAACCACTATATTGTACTCGAGATCCGTTGTCCTGCGACCAAAGAGCGACTTAACCGCAACTTAACCCATGGTACCAAAAAATAACGTAACCAGCCGACCAAGGTACGACGTCGCGGCAACGTTGTCCACGGGTCTAAAAATAAGGTAACCAGCTGACCAAGGTACAACGTTGCGGCAACGTTGTCCATGGGACCAAAAAATTACGTAACCAGCCGACCAAGGTACAACGTCGCAGCAACGTTGCCCACGGGTCTAAAAATAACGTAAGCAGCCGACCAAGGTACGACGTTGCGGCAACGTCCATGGGACCAAAAAATAACGTAACCAGCCGACCAAGGTACAACGTCGCGGCAACGTTGTCCAGGGGACCAAAAAATAACGTAACCAGCCGACCAAGGTACAACGTCGCGGCAACGTTGTCCACGGGTCTAAAAATAACGTAACCAGCCGACCAAGGTATGACGTCGTGGCAACGTTGTCCATGGGACCAACTGGCAACATTCCCTTTATAACGTTGCTACGACGTTGCCACAACGTTGCCAGAAGGTAACGTCGCGGGTTACCAACTGAGCACTTACTGGCAACGTTGCCGCAACGTCATGTGTTAGCTGGGTGCACGGTGGAGAAGCTGACCTCAGTAAATTGTGCTACGAGCAAGCTAGCCTAGCTGCTGTTGCTAGCCAAATTTAAAGGGGTGGTTGACTGAGTTTTTGGGGTATTTCACACTGTTCCTTAAGGTCTTGAAGGATTCATATATCTATGTGTCTATTCCAATATGTAATGATAGTATTCAATGACACAAATCTGTGTTCTAGAAAGAGTGGTCTGGAGTCGCAGAGGTCCCATAATATCAGCTTTAATGCAGCAGTTGGAAATCAACAAGTACAGAGCTCTGGGGTTGTCTACGTTTCCCTACCCGCAACGAAGAGTTGCGGGTTGGTTCACGAAGTCCAACTGGCTATCTGTCCCTCCCCAGCATATATTTATACAGTGTAATTGAAACACAAGTATCAAAAAAGGGTTGAGCTTGTTCTCTCGTGCATCAGGGAGTTGTTCTTGCCTACGCGTCCTACCTGCTCGGGTGCCGTCTCCACCCGGTTTCAAGGTTGTTTCTGAAAATGAAGAGATAGAGACACAAAGAACAGCCTGCTTCCCACACTCAGTGTGAGACCCAATGTTTAAGCCTGGGCACACTTCTAAGTTCATAACTTTAATAAGCACAATGTATAACTTTAATAAGCACAATATATTCTTTAATCCCTCTTTTGATCTCTGAAAACACCAGAGATCAATCAACATAGCCCGGACCAACTACCGCCTCCTCAGCCTGGTCAGCCAGCCCCAGCAACGGCATTTGGAACCCCGTCTTTGGGTTCTCCACAGCCGAGACAATGATTCGGTTTCACAGGGACCTGATACACGGGATACAGCAACAATCATGTTGATATTGATATAGCACACTCTTAAGTAAAATAGTGTAAACCTTCTTAGTCCAGTACAATTCTATTGTGGTCAAGCAGTATCACTCTTGACCTAGTCGTAACCCTCTTTTCCGGACTCTCACATTCGTAGCAATAGCAAAAGGTTCACTGGCCCTCCTGGCCCTTCTCCACCAACTCCTGCAACGTACGACTGGATTCTGGAGCAGCACAACACATGCTCCAGTGGTACCACGTACTTCCTTTCCCCAGCACCCTTAGGGCGTGCGAGGTTCTCTCGATGACCTTGAATGGTCCTGTCCATAAATGTACAACAGGCTTCCCCGAACATCTGATGATGTATTGGGGCAGGTGGGGCAGGGTCTTCAAGGGGAAGGGGGGGGCAGACCACTCATAGGTCTGAAGAGGCATAGGGGCAGATGGGGCAGGGTCTCCAGGGGAATGGGGCCTTAGAACAGGGGTTAGGTAGTCAGACCCGCCGGTCTGACTCGTCCTGAAGCAGAAAAGAGTTACAGTCCCAGCATCACCTTATCTCCCATGATCAAGCAGTAACTGAGTCAAATGAGATGCGAACAGTCGAACACCAATGATTAAACACAGATATTGAAATCAAGAACCCATTTGAGGATTTAAAGTGGATATTTTTAAAGTTCAAATAAATCCCTCCTTTCACACCCTTATAGGGTGTGACAATAAACCCAAATTTAAAAAATATCCCATTACCGATTACACAATGTTGACATACAAATCAACAATAATGATGAGACTATGCAGCGTTATGGCCAAGTGGTGTGGACACACTGGACACAGTGGGAAAACCCTAATGATGTTATAGGGGAAAACCCACCGTCACTCCAGAGTGGACATTCGACATCCATGTATCCACGGCAGACCTGGACATGCTCACAGGCCCCCTTCACCACATACATACAACTTTAGCCAAGCTTTTAGAATTGTAATAAAATAAACTAAATTCGAAACAAATAGAAAAACCAGAAATAAGACAGGATATTTTAAAGTTTTCATAAGATCCCTCCTTTCATTAATAACTTTAATCAATACCCAATCTCCTCGTTTGACTCCTCCACTCTTTGGTTTACTGCTTCACCTGGAACAGAATTTAGCAGAAGACATCTCTTTTCTCGTGAGCATTAGGTTTAAGTTGTGTAATTATGATCTTCTATAATTCAATTCAAATGTTGTTAATGCATCTGGTACAGGACTGGGAAAGATTTCAATCCACTGTAAACATATCTATAATTACCAGGCAGTATTGACCCTTCAGTTTTCTTATTGTTGAGCAAACACATGTAACAGCATCTAATAAGACAATACATCATCATTTGATATTCAACTCCTATTAGTCATGCCTAGAAATGACAATCTGTTTCTTTGTTCCCTTCTTTAGAAAATCAACTAGAAGTCTAATTTCTTTCACTCCAAAAAACCTTTTCTGTCTTTTAAAACAGTTAAGTTTAAGACCAATATTGTTTTAGATTCTCTATTTTACCAAATCACAGCTCTTTTTATCAAAGATATGATCAAAGCAATTTTCATTATGCCAAACCAGAATCCATATGCTTCTTAAATGAAATATAAACCAAATAATGTTCTTAATGTAGCTATTAACCAAACATTTTTCCCAACTATATTTTCTATAAAGGTCAGATAGGTAGAACTTCATAACTCGTTTTGCTGCAGTTCAAAACGAGCCAATTAGCTCAAACCATCATAACCACAATTTATCAGACTTGATGAGTCTTCCCAAATTATTTCAGAACTGAATGTTATAATAACCCTCTTCATAATACAACATTATCACAGCCTAACTGTTTATCCCAAACAGTATGCCAGGCTCTGATAAAACTCTCAAATAAAACTTAAAACCAAATTACAATTAAACTCCAAATAAAAGTACATTTAGTTATTTTCTCTTTCTCATTTTTAACCAAATTATATCTAATACCTTTATCAAAACTCTTAAAAACCCTAGATTTTACTATTTTGACTTAAAATGTTATCCCATATACCTTCAAAGTATATTCATAGTTTCCTCTTCAAAACATCAGTGTTTAAACCAATCATCTCTTCACATCCACAAAACGTTCTTGTTTTATTTCATAACCTTCCATGATCCTCTCTAAACCAATCCTTTATGTAACTTTCCAATTGCTTCCTCATAATTTTTCACATACATTTCCTCAAACCATTCTTTGACCAACACAGCTGTTTAGCGTTTACCGTCTATTCACTTAATTTTGCTCTAGTATAACTCTTCCAATTGTATTAGAACCAATTTATAAACCAGGGGTATACCCTCTGGGATCACCTTTGTAAGATCTCAACGTAACTGGACTCTTTTAGCCCCCACCTTTCTCCAACTCTCCTCAGGATTTCTGTAACTTCTTGGTCAAAGAAAAAAGCACGAGATTGATAAAAGTGAGTGATCTCACAATTTGACAACTTGTTAGACTTTGCACTGAAGGCAATTATGGTCCTTGGAGGACACCTAGTGGATTTATTTATTTATTTATAAAGAACGACAGATCTGTTTAAAATACCGTTCAACTCAACCCGATTCCACACAAATATTACTTTTTCAGGGACTGTGACCCTTTTGTACCGGAGAGGACAAAGGAAAGAAAAAATAAACACACACAAGACAAATTCAGGGACTCTAACCCTTGGAGTGTATTTTAACCTCTCCTTTTTTTAAACACAAAACAAGTTCAGGGACTCTAACCCTTGGAGTGCTCCTTTTTTAAACACAAAACAAGTTCAGGGACTCTAACCCTTGGAGTGTATTTTAACCTCTCCTTTTTTAAACACAAAACACGTAGGCCTACAGGGACTCTCACCCTTTTTGAAGAGGACTCTAACCTCTCCTTGACAAAGACAAACCACGTGTTAGGACTCTCACCCTTTTGAAGAGGACTCTAACCTCTCCTTGACAAAGACAAAACACGTGTAGGGACTTCCACCGTTTGAAGAGGACTCTAACCTCCCCTTGACAAAGACAAACGTGTAGGGACTCTCACCCTTTTGAAGAGGACTCTAACCTCTCCTTGACAAAGACAAAACACATATAGGGACTCTCACCCATTTGAAGAGGACTCTAACCACTCCTTGACAAAGACAAAACACATATAGGGACTCTCACCCATTTGAAGAGGACTCTAACCTCTCCTTGACAAAGACAAAACACGTGTAGGGACTTCCACCCTTTTGAAGAGGACTCTAACCTCCCCTTGACGAAGACAAAACTTAAAAACGGTTGATTTCCCACCACTGTTGGTTTGACTAGGTACGATGAAACATAGTAATCGTCTAAATTTGGTTCTCAGTTCCGAATAGCAGTACTTTGAATTAACAGGTGTCTGCTTACCTTTTTTTTTATGTTGAGGCGCCTCTGACGATTACGTCTGCCTCCTCGTACCGGTGTATGGGTCTTTCTCCCGATCTGTCGGTCGGGCCGGAACCCTCTGGACTCCCTCTTTTCAGCGTCGGGGTCACCATTTGAAGGATTCATATATCTATGTGTCTATTCCAATATGTAATGATAGTATTCAATGACACAAATCTGTGTTCTAGAAAGAGTGGTCTGGAGTCGCAGAGGTCCCATAATATCAGCTTTAATGCAGCAGTTGGAAATCAACAAGTACAGAGCTCTGGGGTTGTCTACGTTTCCCTACCCGCAACAGAGTTTGGGCTGGTTCACGAAGTCCAACTGGCTATCTGTCCCTCCCCAGCATATATTTATACAGTGCAATTGAAACACAAGTATTAAAAAAGGGTTGAGCTTGTTCTCTCGTGCATCAGGGAGTTGTTCTTGCCTACGCGTCCCACCTGCTCGGGTGCCGTCTCCACCCGGTTTCAAGGTTGTTTCTGAAAATGAAGAGATAGAGACACAAAGAACAGCCTGCTTCCCACACTCAGTGTGAGACCCAATGTTTAAGCCTGGGCACACTTCTAAGTTCATAACTTTAATAAGCACAATGTATAACTTTAATAAGCACAATATATTCTTTAGTCTCCGAATAGGGTATGTAACATTGGTTGGGCTGAAAATGGCCCGGGTGCTGTTCTATGCACCCTGATACATCCTCTGAAATTTTCCCGGGAAAAAACGCTAGGTTTTCTCCTTTTATGGTATGCTCATGAATATATAGATGAGCTGCGCGCTGATTGGTTAGTTTACAACGAGTGAAGCTGTGGAGCAAAGACGCAACACGGCCAACACTCACTGAAACAAGGAAGGTGGAGACTTGAAATAAAAACGTACAAATAAATCTATTGTGTCTACAAAACACTGTTTTCAACAGATTGACTAGATATCATTTGAAATGATTACGTTAGTTGTTTCCACTTCTGTTGTCGAAGCAAACTGGATCGACTGCGTTACAGCTTAGCAACCAAACGATATCGTGATTCAACTCAGCTTCAGTTAGCTAGATAAAAAATAACCTGCCAAAGATCTGGACAAACATGCATCGTGATTTGTAGATTTACATGTACGGGTTATTTATTCGAATGAAACACAGTCAGGAACATGAAATAACTTGTTAGCCCCATTGCCAATAAACTAAATCATCACACATTATATGCTCTTGCGTTAGCAAGCCAAACTAGTTTACATGCCTACTCTAGGTGTTTACTTGCAAATCAGCGTTAATAAAAAGCAGATGAGCTAGAGTGTAACATTGACACGACAGGCATGGCAGATGTTTGTCTATAACGTAGCTCTAGCGTAGAAGATCCCTGTGCCAGCAAACAGGATCGACTTAGGTGGATAACGTTAGCACTAGCTACATTTTAGCAAACAAACTATCGTGATTCAACTCAGCTTCAGTTAGCTCTAGCTATCTTACTGAAAAATAGATCTGGACATACATGCATCTTGAATTGTAGATTTACATGACAACACTGGTTATTTATTTGAATGAAACACAGTCAGGAACAAGAAATAACGTTAGCCACATTGCCAATAAACAAAATCATCACACATTCTACTGATGCTAGATACAGGCAGGATCTGTTAGCATTGCTAATAGCTAACTGTTAGCGACAACATCATACAGCTTGCGGTTGTGATGAACCTAAGGTCGGAACAGCACCTCTTTCAGCAACAGCTTCATAGCAAATCCTGCTTTACATTGTCCCAGGTTTTCAAAACTCTCCTCAGTGACATGGTCCGAGCAAATTAATAATTTAGCGCCGTACTTAAAGGCCATATTGCAGGTTAAACACTACTGTTGATTAATGGGTACATGAAGCACTCAAGATATGTATATCATTTACAATATCTCCAAATGGTGTCTCCAAATGGTGTTAAAGACCAGTTTTTGTTGTTTTTGGTGTTAGCATTAGCATATTAGCGCAAATCGGCGATGACGTCACGTTGGGGAGTAGTTGAGGAGAGAAGCCTCAGCCTAGTACTAGAACTATGGCGACTGACTGGGATGAAATAGAGGTGGCAAAAACTACTAATGTGTATGATGGCCCGCAGCCGTATAATTTCTAACCAAGTAGACATGAGAGGTCAAATAAGGAATTGCCGAAAACTGATGGCCGTCAAAGCCAATTAAATGGATGGTCCAAGGAGAATGAGTGGAGAGTTGGTGAAGTGTCCTGGTGAGTTGCTATTATTTAGCAACGCAGCAACGATCTCTGGAGCTGGTCTAACAGAAGTTCACATATACCATTATTTTTTTACTGTCAGTGAATAGCACCGAGTGAAAGTCAACGTTTTCTTTATATCTAGTGACAGTGATCATTCAGGGCCTGACATTACATTTTTGAGGCACTTGTCCTTTTGGACAAGTAGCCCTACATTTATGTTTCACTTTTCCATGCACAAAAGTCACGTCCGGGTAAAGATTGTGCCTTTGACCAACGAAGATTAACTGTAATATTATACAAATAACAATTGAGGTGTTATTAATGTATTTGTTACATTGAACATTTACACACTTTCTGCAGAATGAAACACTTTGTTATGTACTGTATTGCAGCTTCGTCCCAATATCTCTACAGACCGTGCAGCTAATTCAATGCTCAACACTTGAACGGGGGCTTATTACTTGAAAGAGGAATCACTGCGTCTTCTCAGTTACACTATCAGGACTTGGAAATACTGTGACTTGCAAAAGTAGGCAAATGGCTAGTAGAACATAACATTTCATAATCATTTCAGTCAATCAAACAGCTGCAAGACCCAGTGAAATGTTATATACAGCTAGCAAACTAACGTTAGCTAGCATCATTAACGACATTGGCTAACTCAACTTCAGTAGCCTATCCTCAGTATTTGCAAGCTGGCCAGTGCAAGTACAGTAACATGGCATTTTATTTTGTTTGAGTTTAAACTTGTCCAGTGGGGCAGGTACATTTCTCTGCCCTACAATAAATCCACTTGTCCCGGACAATCATGTCGTTAGCTGTAGTTCAGATAAGTAGGCTAGTACTACCGGTAAACTTATCTAGATCTAGAAATAAGACATCATGCTAGCTGTGGGCTAGCTATGGGCTAACTTGCCAGTCCCACCTAGAAATCCCCCCAAGATCATCCCTAATTAAATATTTTCCCCGACGTTGTAAACACATTTCCGATTAGATGTCCCATGTTTTGATGGTACTAGCAGAGACCATATTAGACATTCTCTGGTACTAGCCTAGTGTTTATTTCTAATCGATTTCAATGGTCTCTAAGCGGGCTTTGGTCGGTTGTCTCCCCAACGTGACGTCATGCAATGCATTGTGGGGGAAAGAAGAATCATTGCAAAAAGTATCTACTTTTTCGTATTATATTACATTTTGTGACACCCAACAACATCAAATACAATGGATAACAGTTAAAAAATATTACCAACAAGCAAATAGCGCAAATTCGTTGGAAAAATTAACCTACGCGTTATTAGATCTACGCGACCTCCGTTTATGTTCCTGGACCTGAAAACCAGAGGGCGGGTAAATGTACATTTTGGTGTGTGACAAAGTTGATGCTGCAAGTTGTGACGTCACAACTTGCACTGTTTCAAAAGCTAGCGTTTGCAAGTTGCAGTTTCAAAAAGTGAAATTTTGATAGGAAAGAGGTTTCAATGGACTTTGAGGTTTACTGTATGTCTATTTTACACACCAAACTGTCATTTTTCAACTATGACAAGGTAAAATCGGTTTTGCAATCAATCGCCCCTTTAAGGGGATTGTTTGACTGAGCCGGAAATGAAAAACGTTTCTTTTGACATCAAGTTTAGGCTGTGGCATTGAAGACGCACCACACAAGCTTGAGTTTAAATACATTATTTAATGTGACATTACTTACTGTACATGCAAGTCTTGATTTGCTTAAATGTAGTGATGTTATGCTCGATACCGTGCTCACGAAGCGGTATCGACCTTTCGAAACAATAGGTGCGTTCGACATGGACTGACTTCGTGCAGCGCTGGAGCCGGCTGCAGGCGACTGACTTGAAACAGTGAATTCTGGTTAGACTTTTTGTCCGACTTGAGACGGCGCCGAGCCTAGGTCACTGTGACGTAGCCATCAAAGTACCGTGAGATCGATTCGAGAACTGCCGGCTGTGTAGCCGAGCGCATTTTCTCAAGAGCAACTGCACAGGTTCTAATGACGACACAGCTATTTCATGATTGGCCAAACTCACACACGACAACTTTGACGCATGTTTTGTAATTATTCTGACACCTTCAGTTTCGCCAATGCTCAAATCCGGACCAAACAGTTTAATTGGTGGCCAAGCCGCGAAGCGGCGAAGCCACTTAAGTGTTTCTACCTTTTCTTATTGGTGGCCAAGCTGCGAAGCGGCGAAGCCACTTAAGTGTTTCTACCTTTTCTTATTAGGGGCCAAGCAGCGAAGCTGCGAGGCACCTATTGTAATTAGGGTTCCTCCGGTAGGAGAACCCTATTGTTATTAGGGTTCCTCCGGTAGGAGAACCCTATTGTTATTGGTGGTATTATTATTTTTTACCCATGGGAGTCAATGGCAGCCCCTAGACCAGTACCGTAAAAAGTTGTGAAATTTGGCATGTTGAAACTGCAGACCATTAGTAACTACCATACCAAACATGGGCCATGTGAGACAATAGGTGGCGCTACAGGCCACGCCCCAATATGTCAATTTTCAAATTGATGCCATTTGCAGGCCATAAGTCCCAAAATTCTGAAATTCATTACATATGCCTTATTTCTCATGAGGAATAAAAAAGCCTCAAGAAGCTATAACGGCCACCATATTGGATTTGTCTGTACAATAAAGATTAAGGAAACGCGTTTTTTCCCTACTCCTCTTACATTTTTGGTCGAATTTTCTTCAAAATTGCCATAGATGATATCCAGACTGAGCCTCACAAAAGTTATCGTAGGGATTTCTGATTTTCAAAACCGTTTGTCCGGTAGAGCCAATCAAAATCTGCAACAAAGCAACCAAACAGGACGTTTGGTCAAATCTCAGCAAATCTTTGAGATATCAACACCAAACTTGGTATGTCACGTGGAAGACACTACAACATGTTACCATGTGCAAAGGCAACTTCATACCTCTAAAAATGATTGATATAAAGCAAATTGAATTTATTGCTAATGCTAAAATAATGCTTTACACATCCGCCGGCCAAAAACTGATACTCTGATTCAATCACTAGTTCATATGAAGACTCTTGAGAATGTTGAGTACACAAATCTGAGAAAAAGTTGACTGTAACATGAAAACTCGATTTTTTGTGAATATTTGAAACATGCATGCTTGGCTAATTTCTAGGGCTGTTTCCCCAAATCCTCTCTCCCTTTGCTCCTGTGCGCGCGTGCTCCACATTCTCTCACACACAAGGGGCCAGAGCCCCTTGACACACGCATGCTTTCTTGAAAATGTGTGCTGACCAAGCCCCCACCCTCGTTTTTTAGCCCCTGTTTCATTTCGCTTCCAATCGCAGCTCGCTGTTACGAATACAAATTATTTTTCGGCGGCCATTGTTGTTTCCCGTGTCCCGTGAAAGTCGTCTCCCGTGAAAGCCGTGTTGGAGGCAGCCACTTTCGGTAAGTCCTGGTTTTACACATTTTAAGCTAGAATTAATGATTGGGTTTGTGAAAGTACACTACTCTTGAATTATGGTGAAGGTTTAGCACTTTTAGACCTTATAGATCGTGATTCTGAAGTGACGGAAAACCAAACTCGAAAAGTAGCTACTGTAGCTCTAGCTTTTTTCCTCTGTGTTTTTAATTAGTGAGTCATTTTGCATCTCGGCGAATTGTTCATCAAAAAGGTCGAGGAGAGCAGCCTTTAGGAGAAAAAGCAATTCCCCACAGACCTGTCGGCTCATAATGGTGATTTTTGGCGTGAAAGTCTTTGTAATAAGCCTATGCGGCAGGGAGACTTTTTCAAGGCGAGCCTGTTTCATTCGTCATATGCCCTGAGAAAGCGACCTACGTTAGCCAGGCTAGTTTTGCCAATTTCGGTAAGTCAGGCTATTTAACCCTTGTGCTGCCTTCGGGTCACATGACCCAAAGGTTCATAACGAACCATCTTTGTGTTTACCCAATTTTACCCAATACAAAAACAAATTAAAATAATTTTCTTTTAACCTTCGCAATGTGGGGGGTCTGAGACAGCCCAACGGTTAAAAGAAAATGCTTCACTTTGTTCTTGTATGCGGTAAAGTTGTCGCAATACGACGGTGGGTCACAATGACTGTTGGGTCAGAATGACCCGAAGATAACACAAGGGTTAAAGGTCTCTTACAGTCAGAATCACTGTTTACAAGCAAAGGTCGAGCTGGTCTTTTGTCAGATGTGTATATATTGACCAGTTTAGAGGTAAATACTCTTGCCAGAGCCTGGAATCGAACCTGTGTTTTGAGTGACTGCATGGGTCTCCATGACGTCAACACATTTGGATTCAAGTTCAAGTAATGACACTGCATTTCACAGTCAAAACTGAAGTCTGTATCAAGTGTAGATGGGAAAAGCTTCATTTTTCACAACTGACATGGACCCTTTCTTCACTTTGACAGGTCTGGAGGGTCATGCAGAGGCCTGCTCAACAGAGTTCAACAGAGGATGCAACAGACTCGAGGATGGTGAGATCCACACAGACCCCTTGCTGGACTACCCCTCTCTAGCTGGACAGCTTCTCTTCAGCCCTGACCCCAGAACAGCTTGATCCAGCTGGCCTGCCTGCCTGCCTGCCTGCAGGCCCTGCTTGCCCCTGCCTGCCAGCCCTCCAGAGACAGTCACCCCACAGACACAGTAGCTCTGCAGCCTGCTTTTTTGAGGACATTGATGAAAAAGGACAAGCCAGCATTACTTTGATGAAAGTCTAAATGTTTAATCCTTTCCATGTGCCAGTATGCCAAGCTGCTGACTTTGTGTCTTAAGTGATGAAACTAGTTCAAGTGATAGACTTTTGACCTGAATCCAATGATTATTCATCTGAATAAAAACCACTCAAGAGAAGTACTGCTTCTTGGAGCATTTGTGCTCCACATCAGTACATCTCACACATTTGCCTTTGTTTCCATGGGATTCATGGAATTGTTAGTTTCTGCTCCACCATTTCCACCCTAGTGTAATAATAAGTATAATTTAGGACAGCAATTACATTTTTGTGTTATCCTTCCGCATTACACACATTTAGTCAATGTTCTTAAACTCAACCGATTATTGTCATTTTACCATACTGTTCATATTGAACAGACATCAGTGTTTACTTGGAAAGATGACTGTATATTTCCACTTTTGATTTGTATTTCCATCGTAAGTTTGGTCTTTAATTTCATTTGGAAGTGGTATTAAAAGGTCTTACATTTAACTTGTTTATACCTGTAGACACCCTGTGAAGCCCCCACTGCAGAGACAGTTGGTGACAGAGAGGTGCAGACATTAAGTTAAACATGCCTTAAGAATAGAGTAACAAATAGAGACTAAATGTGTAAATGGCTGTTGAAACTGAGTTGGTGCATGTCAGTTTAGGCAAAGGTAACCTTTTAAACCTCTAGGTTTAAAACAAATTCAGATTTGATTGGAACTCTCTTTTATACATTTATAGTTGGATTTGACATTTAATTCATTTAGCAAGTTGTTTAACTCAAACAACCATAACACGGTACATATGGTATACAATGCTGCAGTCAGATTTGGCGAAATTGTTAGCTTGGATGTTATCTTTACATATAGATGGGGTCTTGTTGATGCGCACGCAGCTTCAAGGCAGAAAGACGCGTTCCATTTCACTTTTACTGTACCTACACCTTTAATGTTCCCGCCATCCCCCCATTTCTGAATAAAGTTCGACTGATCTGATTTGTTGATTTCTGTTGCTATGAAAACCAGTTTAGCCAAGCTAACTAACATTGTTTTTAGCTAGCTTGCATTACCATTCAATTGCTAACAAAACATTAGTAAAAATAGCTTGCTAATCGGGCAGAACTTGAACTCGGGCAGGAGACTCTGAGACCTCAGCGCACCACTAGCATCTCGTCATATCACGCAGTCGGAGCACAGCTAGATAATCAGCGTCAGCGCTCTTGGGTACCCAGCATGCAGTGCGGCATGTTAAAAAAACAACAGCTACGCAAGGGATTTCAGTTGTTGTGTTCGTTCAGTTAGATGTTTGTAATGTTATTGGCCGGGTTTCCCAGATTCGTTAAGAAGCTCTTAACGCTAAGAGCTTCTTAGGAGCGTTCTAAGAGCGTTCTAGAGCGTTCTTAGAACGCTCTTAAGAAGCTCTTAGCGTTAAGAGCTTCTTAACGAATCTGGGAAACCCGGCCATTGTTTGTTAGTTAATATAATCTTGTTGGTCACCTTGAGTGTGCATGCTGTGTAGTTTAATGGGAACAGAGAGTCGGCCATTTTACTATCACAGGCTATACTTGCAAGGAGCTGAACGTGGGCTGTGCCCTAGACCAGACCAATTGCCTATGAGGCTAATCTTGATTCTGGATTGACTGAGATTCTGGAAAGAGATCTACTCAAGAAGAGAGTCAATATCTGTGGTTTTCAAGCCATCTTTGAGAAAGTTTGAAAACAATGTTGCGGTTAATATGTTTTGATTGTGGGAGGCAACTTTTGGACTACACCTAAACCTCATGCGGCCACCGCACCACCCGCACTGGCAAAGAGGGAAACAGCATGGATGGGGAAAGTGTGTGGGCAGAGCAAGCAGTAGTAGTACATAAACTACACACGTCCTTTACTAAAGTGTATTCTGACTTTCATAAAGTTATTGTTGTAATCAAAGCTTTTAAAGAATGGATCTCTGCATGATGGGCCTGACCAGAGCACAGGTGGCCTGACAGAACACGCTTCAAAGTTGTCACTTTCAAAAGGGTGGCATTTTAACCCTGTCAGTCCAAAATGTCTAAAAGTTGGTACGCATGCCTTATTGCCAATGGGGAACAAAGAAGTCTCAAGAACCCATAATGTCGGCAGCATGGATATTTCTCTACAGTGACAATTTGTGAAGAATTTCAAAAAATGACTTCAAATCAGCCATTGATCCAATTGTATTGAAATGTTGTGTACATGTATGAAATACATGTCTGTGTCATGTCAATTTTGTAATGGTTTGCAATGCTGAGGAGGAACCCGCCATTGCTGCCTGCAGCTATATTTAGGGTTCCTCCGGTAGGAGAACCCTATTGTTATTGGTGGTATTATTATTTTTTACCCATGGGAGTCAATGGCAGCCCCTAGACCAGTACCGTAAAAAGTTGTGAAATTTGGCATGTTGAAACTGCAGACCATTAGTAACTACCATACCAAACATGGGCCATGTGAGACAATAGGTGGCGCTACAGGCCACGCCCCAATATCTCAATTTTCAAATTGATGTTATTTGCAGGCCATAAGTCCCAAAATTCAGAAATTCATTACATATGCCTTATTTCTCATGAGGAATAAAAAAGCCTCAAGAAGCTATAACGGCCGCCATATTGGATTTTTCTGTACAATAAAGATTAAGGAAACACGTTTTTTCCCTACTCCTCCTACATTTATGGTCTAATTTTCTTCAAAATTTCCATAGATGATATCCAGACTGAGCCTCACAAAAGTTATCGTAGGGATTTCTGATTTTCAAAACCGTTTGTCCGGTAGAGCCAATCAAAATCTGCAACAAAGCAACCAAACAGGACGTTTGGTCAAATCTCAGCAAATCTTTGAGATATCAACACCAAACTTGGTATGTCACGTGGAAGACACTACAACATGTTACCATGTGCAAAGGCAACTTCATACCTCAAAAAATGATTGATATAAATCAAATTGAATTTATTGCTAATGCTAAAATAATGCTTTACACATCCGCCGGCCAAAAACTGATACTCTGATTCAATCACTAGTTCATATGAAGACTCTTGAGAATGTTGAGTACACAAATCTGAGAAAAAGTTGACTGTAACATGAAAACTCGATTTTTTGTGAATATTTGAAACATGCATGCTTGGCTAATTTCTAGGGCTGTTTCCCCAAATCCTCTCTCCCTTTGCTCCTGTGCGCGCGTGCTCCACATTCTCACACACACAAGGGGCCAGAGCCCCTTGGCATGCTTTATTGAAATTGTGTGCTGACCAAGCCCCCACCCTCGTTTTTTAGCCCCTGTTTCATTTCGCTTCCAATCGCAGCTCGCCATTACGAATATAAATTCTTTTTCGGCGGCCATTGTTGTTTTCAACTGGGTCCCGTGAAAGCCCTGTTGGAGGCAGCCACTTTCGGTAAGTCCTGTTTTTACACATTTTAAGCTAGAATTAATGATTGGGTTTGTGAAAGTACACTACTCTTGAATTATGGTGAAGGTTTAGCACTTTTAGACCTTTTAGATCGTGATTCTGAAGTGACAGAAAACCGAACTAGAAAAGTAGCTACTGTAGCTCTAGCTTTTTTCCTCTGTGTTTTTAATTAGTGAGTCATTTTGAATCTCGGCGAATTGTTCATCAAAAAGGTCGAGGAGAGCAGCCTTTAGGAGAAAAAGTAATTCCCCACAGACCTGTCGGCTCATAATTTTGATTTGGGGCGTGAAAGTCTTTGTAATAAGCCTATGCGGCAGGGAGACCGCATAGGCGGCAGCCATTCCTTGGGCGCATCATGTTCATAAGTTCAACCTTTTTACAGTTACGTGTACACGTTAAAGGTCGAGGAGGGAAGCCGTTAGGAGATGTGGGAATTGTGCTTTTAGCCAGATGCTCCGATTATTTTTGTGATTTGTGGACCGGGGGTACTGGGTTTTGACGTTAGCCTCAGAGTCAGGATCGGCTCGCCCACTGGCAGTGTGTAAACAATTTTGTATTTCACTCAATTCTACTCCAAAAACCTCAGGGAGGACATCTTTTTGTAGACGAGGGCCTGCTAAAGATAGCCAGTACATCTGATTTTTCAAGGCGAGCCTGTTTCATTCGTCATATGCCCTGAGAAAGCGACCTACGTTAGCCAGGCTAGTTTTGCCAATTTCAGTAAGTCAGGCTATTTAAAGGTCTCTGACAGTCAGAATCACTGTTTACAGGCAAAGGTCGAGCTGGTCTTTTGTCAGATGTGTATATATTGACCAGTTTAGAGGTAAAAACTCTTGCCAGAGCCTGGAATCGAACCTGTGTTTTGAGTGACTTTGCATGGGAGATTTGACAACCTCAAGAAAAGGCTCTTGTCTTCATTTGCAATGCACCTAGACCATAAGGGGCAATGCTGGGGCCACTTGTAATGTTAGAAAGGCCAGTTACATTAAACATTATTGCTGTCATATACCATGTTCCTTTGATTAAACGCTGCAGCGTTTATTACACAATTATCATTTGTGGTGCAGCGTTTGATAATAAAAAAATAAGAAAAATTGTAGTGCAAAAAGATATTTCAAGGACAGTTCAGCATCCAGATGGCATGTGGGTAAAAACGATCCCAGTATCTGCTGGTACAAGTCCTTATGCTCTTCTATCGCCATCCAAAAGGCAGGAGGGAGAAAAGACTGTGGCAGGGATGACTAGGGTCAAAAAATGATTCACTTGGCCTTTCTCCTGCAGTGCTGGCTGTAAAGGTCCTGAATGCAGTCCTTGTAATACGCTGTGCAGATTTGACCACTCTTGTAGTGTCTTCCTGTCCTAGGCAGTGCTGTTGCCAAACCATGTTGTAATGCCACCAGTCAGTATGCTCTCAATGGTCCAGTCGTAAAAATTGGTCAGTATAGTGCAATCCGTGCCAAGTTTCCGCTGTCACCGCAGAAAAAAGAGCCTCTGTTTCGCTGTCCTTGTAACCACACCAATATGGTGGTCCAACTCAGGTCCTCGCTGAAGTTGATACCAAAAAATCAGAAACTTTTGACTCTCTCCACAGCTGTGCCCTCGATGTGAATGGGTGCATGTTCTCCCTGCAGCCGCCTGTAGTCCACTATCAACTCCTTGGTTTTTGCTACATTGAGCAACAGGCTGTTATGCTGACACCAGGATGTCATTGTTGCCACCTCTGCTCTGTAGGCAGACTCATCACCATTCTTGATGCAGCCGATAATGGTGGTGTCATCAGCAAACTTAATGATGGTGTTGGAGCTGTTAGTGGCTGCACAATCATAGGTGAACAGAGAGTACAACAGTGGGCTTAACACACAACCCTGTGGGGCACCAGTGCTGAGTGTTAGACTGGTTGAGGTGATGTTACCTAGCCGTACTGCCTGTGGCCTGTCTGTCAGGAAGTTCAATATCCAGCTGCACATGGAAGGACTGATGTTCAGGTCCTGTAGTTTCACGATAAGCCTGGATGGTACTATGGTGTTGAAGGCGGAGCTGAAGTCAATGAAGAGCATCCGCACGTATATGTTGTTCTGATCCAGGTGAAAGAGAGCAGTGTTCAAGGCCAAAGCTACAGCATCATCTGTAGACCTGTTCGGCCTATATGCAAACTGGAGTAGGTCTAATGCAGGTGACAGGCAGGATGTAATGTGGTCTTTGACTAACCTCTCAAAGCATTGACAACAGAAGTGAGTACAACAGGGCGGTAATCATTGAGACAGCTCACTGATGGTTTCTTAGGGACTGGGATGATGGTGGCCCCCTTGAAGCTATTGGGGACGACATACTGCGACAGGGAGAGGTTAAAGATGTCAGTGAACACCCCTGCCAGATCAGGAGCACAGGCCTTGAGAACACAGCCAGGGATGTTGTCAGGTCCTGGAGCTTTATGCACATTCACTCTAAGTGATAAGTTTAAGGTTGTTATAGAGGTTGTTAGAAATCTAAGGAAACCTCTATTCCCTTGTGTACACTACAGCATCCAGCAAACAAAGTATGTTGTTTTGTGTCTGTATTTTACTTTGGTGAACGTTATTTACATGCTGCACATGTCATTGTATGTTCATATTAAGCTAATGTGGTCTTTATTTTCTCATTACAGCGTGAGTTTAGTTTTAACGTTGGATTTGGAGAAGAAGCTTCAAATAAACCTGTAGCAAGTAAGACACTTGTGCCTGCCAGTGCTTCATGGGAATTATAGTACACTACACTTGTGAATTACTTGTGTAATAAATACTGTGTTTTAATTTAAACCAATTAAATAACCGTTTTCTGATTTTTGGGGGGAGGCGTTTAATCGAGGGTGCCATTTATTACATAATGTTCATTTTTGGTGCAGCGTTTATTCCAGGGCAACGTATAATCAAATAAAAACTGTAGTTTTCTTCCCAGCATTGCAAACACTAGCAGGCAAAAGCAGTGGTGCCCAGATATGTTTCATAGGACTGGCAAAAAAGAGAAGCACAAAGGTACAACATCCTCCCACTACCATTATCTCAAATTCACTCTCCTGAGTTTCCTCTATGTATATCCGTAACTGCTATAGTATGGGCCTATATGAAAGTTTCAAAGAAAAAGTGTAATAATGCAGAATACAGGAAAGGAACAGTGTGCTGGTGTGGAAAGTCCCTACAAACTGCAGAATGGCCAGAAAATATTAGATTTTACATTAGATAGTATCAAGGCCCAATTGCAAAAGAGGTCCAAAGGATATTTACAATTGTAGTAGGCCATTAATATGTTCAGGGGTGTAATTTGTTGGATAAGAAGCCCCACCTCCAACTCCAGAGTTGATGTTATCTTTACATATAGATAGACATTAGCTCTACCGTGGTCCAGTTGCCCGCATGACTCTTGTCAGTTATCGAAGCCCATTACATGGTTTTTTAATTTTCAAAACCCTTTGCCCGGTACAGACAATCAAAATGTGCCGTTAAGCCAGCAAACAGGAAGTTGGGTCGTATCTCAGCAAATCTTTGATGGATTCACACCAAACTTGCTGTGTGTACTCGTTGCTCTCTTCTGAGGATGTCTAAAATGTTTTCTGGGTCATTTGACTGCTTGGCCACCTCATTGCTGCTTGCAGCTATATTTGGATTTGGTCAGATTTGGTATCCCATTGGTAAGTCTGCAGCATGGATTTTTCTATACAGTGACAATTTGTGAAGAATATACATTTTTCAATGGTTCGCAATGTTTTGGAGGAATCCGCCATTGCTGCTTGCAGCTATATTTATTAGGGTTCCTCCGGTAGGAGAACCCTATTGTTATTGGTGGTATTATTATGTTTTACCCATGGGAGTCAATGGCAGCCCCTAGACCAGTACCGTAAAAAGTTTTGAAATTTGGCATGTTGAAACTGCAGACCATTAGTAACTACCATACCAAACATGGGCCATGTGAGACAATAGGTGGCGCTACAGGCCACGCCCCAATATGTCAATTTTCAAATTGATGCCATTTGCAGGCCATAAGTCCCAAAATTCTGAAATTCATTACATATGCCTTATTTCTCATGAGGAATAAAAAAGCCTCAAGAAGCTATAACGGCCGCCATATTGAATTTGTCTGTACAATAAAGATTAAGGAAACGCGTTTTTTCCCTACTCCTCCTACATTTTTGGTCGAATTTTCTTCAAAATTGCCATAGATGATATCCAGACTGAGCCTCACAAAAGTTATCGTAGGGATTTCTGATTTTCAAAACCGTTTGTCCGGTAGAGCCAATCAAAATCTGCAACAAAGCAACCAAACAGGACGTTTGGTCAAATCTCAGCAAATCTTTGAGATATCAACACCAAACATGGTATGTCACGTGGAAGACACTACAACATGTTACCATGTGCAAAGGCAACTTCATACCTCAAAAAATGATTGATATAAAGCAAATTGAATTTATTGCTAATGCTAAAATAATGCTTTACACATCCGCCGGGCAAAAAACTATACTCTGATTCAATCACTAGTTCATATGAAGACTCTTGAGAATGTTGAGTACACAAATCTGAGAAAAAGTTGACTGTAACATGAAAACTCGATTTTTAGTGAATATTTGAAACATGCATGCTTGGCTAATTTCTAGGGCTGTTTCCCCAAATCCTCTCTCCCTTTGCTCCTGTGCGCGCGTGCTCCACATTCTCACACACACAAGGGGCTAGAGCCCCTTGACACACGCGCGAGCTTGGTACACGCACAAGAAGACGACCATTTTATTTTATCGTTGGAGAACTCCTGCAGCCCTCAGAGATTTTCATTGTTACATTTGACAGTGAGTAATAAGATCCTACAATGGCAGTACAAAACATGTATTTTAGCGTTTGTATTCGTATGATAACTTGAAGACTTTTATACTGTCGTAAACAGGATAGCAGCTAATCTATCTAGGCTAGCTGAGCTAAGGATATCTCTTTGTACAGACAGTATTACAGGCTAGCAAGTCGTAAAATCTTTAACATTATACTTGCTTCTGTGAGACGCGTTTGAAATTTGTATACTGTGCGTAACTATGCGGTTGGGTTGTTCTATTTTTACATGTCATTGTTGATGTAATTTAAATTAGTACGGTGAGTTCCAAATGTGTCTTTCGATTAAACACTGCAGCGTGTATTACACAATGATCATTTGTGGTGCGGCGTCTATTCGAAGGCAACGTTTAATTAGTAAGACAGATTCAGTGAATTGTAGTTGCAGTGCGGCCATACACAAACAAATAGACAAGGTCAGATAAATGCCGAGCAAGCTATAACCCTTAAGGCTAGTTTTTGCTTTTGTGGACGGCGTTTCAAATTTATGTACTGTACGTACCTACGGTTGGGTTATTCTATCTTTAGCTACATGTCATTGTTGATGTAATTTTGTTTGTTCGTTCCAAGTTTTTCTGACGGTCTTCCCATCGTAAGTTATTCTTTTTGAAACTGTAGCTAGGTAGCCTAGTTTGCTGCACAGTTAGAGCTACCTAGCATAAGCAAGTAGCAATGGTACCATGGTTGTTTTGCTTGCTAGCTTTGTTTGGGTTCATGGTTTGATCGTTTAGGAGTTCCATTGAAAGCCTATAGACCTACAATACGTTTGTAATCGGCATTTTGTACCATGCTGCACGATTTCCTATCTCTTGATAACATTTTATATTTGTATCAATTTTATACACTAAACTGCCAAAGTATTCGCTCGGTTGCCTTTACACGCTCATGAACGTGAGTGACATCTCATTCTTAAACCATAGGATATGATGTCGGACCACCCTTTGTAGCTATAATAGTTTCAACTCGTCTAGGAAGGCTTTCCACAAGGTTTAAGAGGTTTATGGAAATGTTTTACCATTCTTCCAGAAGTGCATTTGTGAGGTCCAACATTGATGTGGAACAAGAAGGTTTGGCTCGCAGTCCCTGCTCTAATTCATCCCAAAGGTGTTGTATTGGGTTGAGGTCAGGACTGTGTGCAGGCCACTCAAGTTCGTCCACACCAATCTCGCTCATCCATGTGTTTATGGGCCTTGCTTTGTGCACTGTTGCACAGTCATGTTAGAACAGGAAGGGGCCATCTCCAAACTGTTCCCACAAAGTTTGGAGCATGAAATTGTCAAAATGTTGGTGAATTATTGCATTTCAGGAAATTAACTTATGGGTAGGAAATATTTAATGGATTGGGCTCGGCGGGGTATTTTGTCATCCATCCATTCCTACTCCATGCTCTTGATTATGTAATTGACCTACAGGTACATCTTCTAGGCTATGTTTATTTGTTTTAATTTTCTAATGTGAGTCAGTGGCTTGGCAGTATTTTAACAGTAAGGTTTGGTTATTTGTGTTAAACTGTGATGATTCTTTTGGTGAAACATGAATTTAAAGTAAAAACCATTTGCAAGATAAATTGTTCTCAATTGGTCTTAATTTGTATTTATAGTCGAGTCCGTTTCTCTGTTTACATTTTACAGACTTAAATTTGAATGTAGACAGTGTAAATTGAATAAAGGTAAATAATGGATGTCTAAATATTTTTTTTAAGTACAGAGATTGGTGTTTTGAGAATCCTAACCATTTCAATATTTTCTTAAAGGTCTGTATACTAGAACTGTTGAGTATGAAGTTATGATAATGTAAGACTATGAAATTGTTAAGCAGTAGTGTGGTATGTTACATTTCATAGTTTTTGATGGTTTTTCTATGTGTTTTTTAGATGCCATGTTCCAGCAAGAGATCCAGGGACCAAGGATCCACTGTTGAGGTTAGACTTCCTTGTGGGAAAAAATGCTAAACCAGTGTGTTTAAGTGATAAGATTAATTGAGAAAAATGAATGTGAATGAGCATTTTTAACAACGTCTTTGTTACGGACCCATGTTTAAAATGTCCTAATTCAGTCTGTATAGTTGTGGTTGTGTGTTTTTTCTTTTCTCCCCTCTTTCTTTCTATTCGCTGCATGCAGGTATGGTCTAGTCAGTGTTTGTTGGCGGTTGGCTATCAGTCTCCCTATCTCGTGATTGGCAATCAGCCGCGCACTTCCAATCAGCGGTTTAGTTGTCAACATAAAATTACCACACTGGTCAGCTGTTTCAGAGATTGCTTTGGAAAGTTGCTTGTTTAGAGAGTTGTCAAGTCAGAGAGACTTCTTGTTGAAATCATTGTAAATGTTGTTATTATTTTGTTAGAATGGTTTGCTTCATAGTGAACCCTTTTAATAGAGCAGTTAGTGGTGCAGCGTTTATTCGAGGGTGGCGTTCATTCAAGGGCAACGTTTAATTGGTAAGAGATATTCAGTGAATTGTAGCTGCAGTGCAGCCATAGACAAACACAGAATAGACAAGGAAGTCAAACAAAAGCCCAGTGTAAAATGTATGCCGCGCGTGTCTCTACTTTGTGTACAAATCTGACGCAGCATGCCGTAACATTCTTACACTTTAGCTTTCAAACAGAAACCTGTGCAGAAAGCACTCACCACCAGCAACAGCAATCTATAGCACGCAAACTTGGTGTTGATGAAAAGCACATTCAGGAATGGTTAAGTCAGCTACCTCGCCATATTGTATACAATATGTATAACTATCTATAGGCCTGAATGCAATTGTCGCAATTGCATTATAATAATGTATAATTTTTTTTCAAGCAATGTCTTAATTTAGAATTATATAATTGTATTCAGAATTATTACGTGACTTTATTTTGAAGGCCTTTTGGGACGCTCATGAGTGAGAGAGTCGACAACCTAACAGCAAGCGAAGCACAGACAATTTAAAGCTCTGATAAAAGTTTCAAGTTCAAGTTTATTATCATATACTCATAAACAGCATTTATAAGTAATGAAATTCTTTGTGCTCAATGTCCGTTCAACTTGCAGAATAAAAAAAATCAATACTAAAGGATGGAGAAAAAGGGTAGAAAAAATAAGAAAAATTGTAGTGCAAAAAGATATTTCAAGGACAGTTCAGCATCCTTATGGCATGTGTGAGAAAACTATCCCTGTATCTGATGGTACAGGACCTTATACTCTTGTATCGCCTTCCAGAAGGCAGGAGGGAGAAAAGACTGTGGCAGGGATGACTAGGGTCAGAAATGATCCACTTGGCCTTTCTCCTGCACCGCTGGCTGTAAAGGTCCTGAATGGATGGTAATGCAGTCCTTGTAATACGCTGTGCAGATTTGACCACTCTTTGTAGTGTCTTCCTGTCCTGGGCAGTGCTGTTGCCAAACCATGTTGTAATGCCACCAGTCAGTATGCTCACAATGGTGCACCGGTAAAAATTGGTCAGTATAGTGCAGTCCATGCCAAATTTCCACAGTCGCCGCTGAAAAAAGAGCCTCTGTTTCGCTGTCCTTGTAACCACACCAATATGGTGGTCCAGCTCAGATCCTCACTGATGTTGATACCAAAAAATCTGAAACTTTTGACTCTCCACAGCTGTGCCCTCGATGTGAATGGGTGCATGTTCTCCCTGCAGCCGCCTGTAGTCCACTATCAACTCCTTGGTTTTTGCTACATTAAGCAACAGGCTGTTATGCTGACACCAGGATGTCATTGTTGCCACCTCTGCTCTGTAGGCAGACTCATCACCATTCTTGATGCAGCCGATAATGGTGGTGTCATCAGCAAACATAATGATAGTGTTGGAGCTGTTTGTGGCTGCACAACCATAGGTGAACAGAGAGTACAACAGTGGGCTTAACACACAACTCTGTGGGGCACCAGTGCTGAGTGTTAGACTGGTGGGGTGATGTTACCTAGCCGTACTGCCTGTGTCCTATCCAGCTGCACATGGAAGGACTGATGTTCCGGTCCTGTAGTTTCATGATGAGCCTGGATGGTACTATGGTGTTGAAAACGGAGCTGAAGTCGATGAAGAGCATCCGCACGTATATGTTGTTCTGATCCAAGTGAAAGAGAGCAGTGTTCAAGGCCAAAGCTACAACATCATCTGTAGACCTGTTCGGCCTATATGCAAACTGGAGTGGGTCTAATGCAGGTGACAGGCAGAATGTAATGTGGTCTTTGACTAACGTCTCAAAGCATTTCATCACAACAGGGCAACAGGGCGGTAATCATTGAGACAGCTCACTGATGGTTTCTTAGAGACTGGGATGATGGTGGCTCCCTTGAACCTATTGGGGACGACAGACTGCGACAGGGAGAGGTTAAAGATGTCAGTGAACACCTCTGCCAGTTCAGGAGCACAGGCCTTGAGAACACAGCCAGGGATGTTGTCAGGTCCTGGAGCTTTATGCACATTCACTCTAAGTGATAAGTTTAAGGTTGTTATAGAGGTTGTTAGCAATCTAAGGAAACCTCTATTCCCTTGTGTAGGCTACAGCATGCAGCCAACAAAGTATGTTGTTTTGTGTCTGTATTTGACTTTGGTGAATGTTATTTACATGCTGCGCATGTCATTGCATGTTCATATTAAGCTAAAGTGGTCTTTATTTTCTCATTACAGCGTGAGTTTAGTTTTAACGGTGGATTTGGAGAAAAAGCTTCAAATAAATCTGTAGCAAGAAAGACACTTGTGCCTGCCAGTGTTTCATGGGATAATAGTATGCTACACTTGTAAATTACTTGTGTAATAAATACTGTGTTTTAATTTAACCAATTAAATAACCGTTTTCTGATTTTTGTGGGGAGGCGTTTAATCGAAGGTGCCATTTATTACACAATGTTCATTTTTGGTGCAGCGTTTATTCAAGGTCAACGTTTAATCAAAGAAAAACTGTAGTTTTCTTCCCAGCATGGGAAGGCCAAAGGATGTTTACAATTGTAGTAGGCCATTGATATGTTTTAAAAGTTCAGGGATGTAATTTGTTGGATAAGAAGCCCCCATCCCCCACTCCAGAGACAATTGATGACAGAGAGGTGCTGACATTAAGTTAAACATAGTCATGCGTTAAAGAGTAGAGTAAAAAATAGAGACAAAATGTGTACATGGATGTTGAAACTCAGTGCTCTGAGTTTGTGCATGTCAGTTTAGACAAACGTAGCCTTTTAAACCTCTAGGTTTAATTCTCTCTTTTATACATTTAAAGTTGGATTTGACATTTAACAGACATTTAATCATTTAGCAAGTTGTTTGACTCAAAAACCATAACGAAGTACATATGGTGTAAAAAATCTGCAGTCAAATTTGGCGAAATTGCTAGCTTGGATGTTATCTTTACATATAGATGGGTTGGTGGTTACAAACAATGAGGATGCGCATGCAGCTTCAAGGCAGAACAATGCCTACCATTTCACCTCTAGTTTATATGTTCCCACCCACCCCCCCCCTTCTGAATAAAGTTAGATTGATCTGATTTGTTGATATCTGTTGCTATGAAAACCATTTTAGCCAAGCTAACTAACATTGTTTTTAGCTAGCTGACATTACCATTCAATCACTAACAAAACACGAATAGAAATACTTTGCTAACAGTCCTCACGTGTAATCAAAAGCTTGTAGTGAGATCACATGCATGACCCCCCGAGACAAGCTTTCATGTTTTCATCGCTAGCATCTCGTCATATTACACAGCCGGAAGACAGCTAGATAATAAATATTGTAGCGTCAGCGCCCTTGGGTACCCAGCATGCAGTGCACACCAAAAACGCAAATAGCTGTGGAAAATAGTTTGGTTACAACAGCTGTGCAAGGGATTTCAGTTGTTGTGTTCGTTCACTTAAATGTGTGTAATGTTATTGTTTTTTACTTAAGTTAATACTGTTGGTCACCCTGATTGTGCATGTTGTGTAGTTTAATGGGATCAGAGAGTCTGACCATGACAAAGTATTGTTAAGCTGCTGTACCATCACAAGGTACACTTGCTAACAGCTGGACATTAGCTATACCTTGGTCCAGTTCCCTACATGACTCTTGACAGTTGTTTGACTGAGACTCTAGAGAGAGCTCAATTCAGGTAGAGTTCTAATAGCCATGGTCTTCTAACCAGTTTCAGTTTTGAAAACAGTGTGACTGTGTATGGTATGTTTTTTGGGCTACTTCTAATACTCATACGGCTGCCGCATTTATGCCTTGGCATGACCTGCGCTGGGATAGAGGGAAACAGCATGGATGGGGAAAGTGTGTGGGCAGAGCAAGCAGTAGTAGTACATAACCTACACACTTCCTTTAGTGAAGTGTATCCTCACTTTCATAAAGTTATTGTTGTAATCAAAGCTTTTAAAGAATAGATCTCTGCATGATGGGCCTGACCAGAGCACAGGTGGCCTGACACAACACGCTTCAAAGTTGTCACTTTCAAAAGGGTGGCATTTTAACCCTGTCAGTCCAACATGTCTAAAAGTTGGTACGCATGCCTTATTGCCAATGGGGAACAAATAAGTCTCAAGAACCCATAATGTCGGCAGCATGGATATTTCTCTACAGTGACAATTTGTGAAGAATTTCAAAAAATGACTTCAAATCAGCCATTGATCCAATTGTCTTGAAATGTTGTGTACATGTATGAAATACATGTCTGTGTCATGTCAATTTTGTAATGGTTTGCAATGCTGAGGAGGAACCCGCCATTGCTGCCTGCAGCTATATTTAGGGTTCCTCCGGTAGGAGAACCCTATTGTTATTGGTGGTATTATTATTTTTTACCCATGGGAGTCAATGGCAGCCCCTAGACCAGTACCGTAAAAAGTTGTGAAATTTGGCATGTTGAAACTGCAGACCATTAGTAACTACCATACCAAACATGGGCCATGTGAGACAATAGGTGGCGCTACAGGCCACGCCCCAATATGTCAATTTTCAAATTGATGCCATTTGCAGGCCATAAGTCCCAAAATTCTGAAATTCATTACATATGCCTTATTTCTCATGAGGAATAAAAAAGCCTCAAGAAGCTATAACGGCCGCCATATTGGATTTTTCTGTACAATAAAGATTAAGGAAACGCGTTTTTTCCCTACTCCTCCTACATTTTTGGTCGAATTTTCTTCAAAATTGCCATAGATGATATCCAGACTGAGCCTCACAAAAGTTATCGTAGGGATTTCTGATTTTCAAAACCGTTTGTCCGGTAGAGCCAATCAAAATCTGCAACAAAGCAACCAAACAGGACGTTTGGTCAAATCTCAGCAAATCTTTGAGATATCAACACCAAACTTGGTATGTCACGTGGAAGACACTACAACATGTTACCATGTGCAAAGGCAACTTCATACCTCAAAAAATGATTGATATAAAGCAAATTGAATTTATTGCTAATGCTAAAATAATGCTTTACACATCCGCCGGCCAAAAACTGATACTCTGATTCAATCACTAGTTCATATGAAGACTCTTGAGAATGTTGAGTACACAAATCTGAGAAAAAGTTGACTGTAACATGAAAACTCGATTTTTAGTGAATATTTGAAACATGCATGCTTGGCTAATTTCTAGGGCTGTTTCCCCAAATCCTCTCTCCCTTTGCTCCTGTGCGCGCGTGCTCCACATTCTCACACACACAAGGGGCTCGCGCGAGCTTGGTACGACGCACAAGAAGAAGACCATTTTATAGTTGGAGAAGACTTGAAGACAACGACTGACGAGACTCCTGCAGCCCTCAGAGATTTTCATTGTTACATTTGACAGTGAGTAATAAGAGCCTACAACGGCAGTACAAAACATGTATTTTAGCGTTTGTATTCGTATGATAACTTGAAGACTTTTATACTGTTGTAAACAGGATAGCAGCTAATCTATCTACAGTAGGCTAGCTGAGCTAAGGATTTCTCTTTGTACAGGCAGTATTACAGGCTAGCAAGCCGTACAATCTTTAACATTATACTTGCTTCTGTGAGACGCGTTTGAAATTTGTATACTGTGCGTAACTATGCGGTTGGGTTGTTCTATTTCTACGGTCTTCACATCGTAAGTTATTCTTTTCCAAACTGTAGGTAGGTAGCCTAGTTTGCTGCACAGATAGAGCTACCTAGCATTAAACAAGTAGCAATGGTAGCATGGTTGTTTTGCATGCTAGCTTTGTTTGGGTTCATGGTTTGATCGTTTAGGAGTTCCATTGAAAGCCTATAGAGCTACAATACGTTTGTAATCGGCATGTTGTACTATGCTGCACGATTTCCCATCTCTTGATAACATTTTATATTTGTATCAATTTTATACACTAAATTGCCAAAGTATTCGCTCGGTTGCCTTTACACGCTCATGAACGTGAGTGACATCTCATTCTTAAACCATAGGATATGATGTCGGACCACCCTTTGTAGCTATAATAGTTTCAACTCGTCTAGGAAGGCTTTCCACAAGGTTTAAGAGGTTTATGGAAATGTTTTACCATTCTTCCAGAAGTGCATTTGTGAGGTCCAACATTGATGTGGAACAAGAAGGTTTGGCTCGTAGTCCCTGCTCTAATTCATCCCAAAGGTGTTGTATTGGGTTGAGGTCAGGACTGTGTGCAGGCCACTCAAGTTCGTCCACACCAATCTCTCTCATCCATGTGTTTATGGGCCTTGCTTTGTGCACTGTTGCACAGTCATGTTAGAACAGGAAGGGGCCATCTCCAAACTGTTCCCACAAAGTTTGGAGCATGAAATTGTCAAAATGTTGGTGAATTATTGCATTTCAGGAAATTAACTTATGGGTAGGAAATATTTAATGGATTGGGCTCGGCGGGGTATTTTGTCATCCATCCATTCCTACTCCATGCTCTTGATTATGTAATTGACCTACAGGTACATCTTCTAGGCTATGTTTATTTGTTTTAATTTTCTAATGTGAGTCAGTGGCTTGGCAGTATTTTAACAGTAAGGTTTGGTTATTTGTGTTAAACTGTGATGATTCTTTTGGTGAAACATGAATTTAAAGTAAAAACCATTTGCAAGATAAATTGTTCTCAATTGGTCTTAATTTGTATTTATAGTCGAGTCCGTTTCTCTATGTTTACATTTTACAGACTTAAATTTGAATGTAGACAGTGTAAATTGAATAAAGGTAAATAATGGATGTCTAAATATTTTTTTTAAGTACAGAGATTGGTGTTTTGAGAATCCTAACCATTTCAATATTTTCTTAAAGGTCTGTATACTAGAACTGTTGAGTATGAAGTTATGATAATGTAAGACTATGAAATTGTTAAGCAGTAGTGTGGTATGTTACATTTCATAGTTTTTGATGGTTTTTCTATGTGTTTTTTAGATGCCATGTTCCAGCAAGAGATCCAGGGACCAAGGATCCACTGTTGAGGTTAGACTTCCTTGTGGGAAAAAATGCTAAACCAGTGTGTTTAAGTGATAAGATTAATTGAGAAAAATGAATGTGAATGAGCATTTTTAACAACGTCTTTGTTACGGACCCATGTTTAAAATGTCCTAATTCAGTCTGTATAGTTGTGGTTGTGTGTTTTCTTTTCTCCCCTCTTTCTTTCTATTCGCTGCATGCAGGTATGGTCTAGTCAGCGTTTGTTGGCGGTTGGCTATCAGTCTCCCTATCTCGTGATTGGCAATCAGCCGCGCACTTCCAATCAGCGGTTTAGTTGTCAACATAAAATTACCACACTGGTCAGCTGTTTCAGAGATTGCTTTGGAAAGTTGCTTGTTTAGAGAGTTGTCAAGTCAGAGAGACTTCTTGTTGAAATCATTGTAAATGTTGTTATTATTTTGTTAGAATGGTTTGCTTCATAGTGAACCCTTTTAATAGAGCAGTTAGTGGTGCAGCGTTTATTCGAGGGTGGCGTTCATTCAAGGGCAACGTTTAATTGGTAAGAGAGATTCAGTGAATTGTAGCTGCAGTGCAGCCATAGACAAACACAGAATAGACAAGGAAGTCAAACAAAAGCCCAGTGTAAAATGTATGCCGCGCGTGTCTCTACTTTGTGTACAAATCTGACGCAGCATGCCGTAACATTCTTACACTTTAGCTTTCAAACAGAAACCTGTGCAGAAAGCACTCACCACCAGCAACAGATCTATAGCACGCAAACTTTGTGTTGATGAAAAGCACATTCAGGAATGGTTAAGTCAGCTACCTCGCCATATTGTATACAATATGTATAACTCTATAGGCCTGAATGCAATTGTCGCAATTGCATTATAATAATGTATAATTTTTTTTCAAGCAATGTCTTAATTTAGAATTATATAATTGTATTCAGAATTATTATGTGACTTTATTTTGAAGGCCTTTTGGGACGCTCATGAGTGAGAGAGTCGACAACCTAACAGCAAGCGAAGCACAGACAATTTAAAGCTCTGATAAAAGTTTCAAGTTCAAGTTTATTATCATATACTCATAAACAGCATTTATAAGTAATGAAATTCTTTGTGCTCAATGTCCGTTCAACTTGCAGAATAAAAAAATTAAATACTAAAGAATGGAGAAAAAGGGTAGAAAAAATAAGAAAAATTGTAGTGCAAAAAGATATTTCAAGGACAGTTCAGCATCCTGATGGCATGTGTGAGAAAACTATCCCTGTATCTGCTGGTACAGGACCTTATACTCTTGTATCGCCTTCCAGAAGGCAGGAGGGAGAAAAGACTGTGGCAGGGATGACTAGGGTCAGAAATGATCCACTTGGCCTTTCTCCTGCACCGCTGGCTGTAAAGGTCCTGAATGGATGGTAATGCAGTCCTTGTAATACGCTGTGCAGATTTGACCACTCTTTGTAGTGTCTTCCTGTCCTGGGCAGTGCTGTTGCCAAACCATGTTGTAATGCCACCAGTCAGTATGCTCTCAATGGTGCACCGGTAAAAATTGGTCAGTATAGTGCAGTCCATGCCAAATTTCCACAGTCGCCGCTGAAAAAAGAGCCTCTGTTTCGCTGTCCTTGTAACCACACCAATATGGTGGTCCAGCTCAGATCCTCACTGATGTTGATACCAAAAAATCTGAAACTTTTGACTCCACAGCTGTGCCCGCGATGTGAATGGGTGCATGTTCTCCCTGCAGCCGGTTGGTTTTTGCTACATTAAGCAACAGGCTGTTATGCTGACACCAGGATGTCATTGTTGCCACCTCTGCTCTGTAGGCAGACTCATCACCATTCTTGATGCAGCCGATAATGGTGGTGTCATCAGCAAACATAATGATAGTGTTGGACCTTTTTGTGGCTGCACAACCATAGGTGAACAGAGAGTACAACAGTGGGCTTAACACACAACTCTGTGGGGCACCAGTGCTGAGTGTTAGACTGGTGGGGTGATGTTACCTAGCCGTACTGCCTGTGTCCTGTCCAGCTGCACATGGAAGGACTGATGTTCCGGTCCTGTAGTTTTATGATGAGCCTGGATGGTACTATGGTGTTGAAAACGGAGCTGAAGTCGATGAAGAGCATCCGCACGTATATGTTGTTCTGATCCAAGTGAAAGAGAGCAGTGTTCAAGGCCAAAGCTACAACATCATCTGTAGACCTGTTCGGCCTATATGCAAACTGGAGTGGGTCTAATGCAGGTGACAGGCAGGATGTAATGTGGTCTTTGACTAACGTCTCAAAGCATTTCATCACAACAGGGCAACAGGGCGGTAATCATTGAGACAGCTCACTGATGGTTTCTTAGAGACTGGGATGATGGTGGCCCCCTTGAACCTATTGGGGACGACAGACTGCGACAGGGAGGGGTTAAAGATGTCAGTGAACACCTCTGCCAGTTCAGGAGCACAGGCCTTGAGAACACAGCCAGGGATGTTGTCAGGTCCTGGAGCTTTATGCACATTCACTCTAAGTGATAAGTTTAAGGTTGTTATAGAGGTTGTTAGCAATCTAAGGAAACCTCTATTCCCTTGTGTAGGCTACAGCATGCAGCCAACAAAGTATGTTGTTTTGTGTCTGTATTTGACTGTGGTGAATGTTATTTACATGCTGCGCATGTCATTGCATGTTCATATTAAGCTAATGTGGTCTTTATTTTCTCATTACAGCGTGAGTTTAGTTTTAACGGTGGATTTGGAGAAAAAGCTTCAAATAAATCTGTAGCAAGAAAGACACTTGTGCCTGCCAGTGTTTCATGGGATAATAGTATGCTACACTTGTAAATTACTTGTGTAATAAATACTGTGTTTTAATTTAACCAATTAAATAACCGTTTTCGGATTTTTTGGGGGAGGCGTTTAATCGAAGGTGCCATTTATTACACAATGTTCATTTTTGGTGCAGCGTTTATTCAAGGTCAACGTTTAATCAAAGAAAAACTGTAGTTTTCTTCCCAGCATGGGAAGGCCAAAGGATGTTTACAATTGTAGTAGGCCATTGATATGTTTTAAAAGTTCAGGGATGTAATTTGTTGGATAAGAAGCCCCCATCCCCCACTCCAGAGACAATTGATGACAGAGAGGTGCTGACATTAAGTTAAACATAGTCATGCGTTAAAGAGTAGAGTAAAAAATAGAGACAAAATGTGTACATGGATGTTGAAACTCAGTGCTCTGAGTTTGTGCATGTCAGTTTAGACAAACGTAGCCTTTTAAACCTCTAGGTTTGATTCTCTCTTTTATACATTTAAAGTTGGATTTGACATTTAACCCTTGTGTTATCTTCGGGTCATTCTGACCCATCAGTCATTGTGACCCACCGTCGTATTGCGACAGATTTACCGCATACAAAGACAAAGTGAAGCCTTTTCTTTTAACCGTTGGGCTGTCTCAGACCCCCCACATTGCGAAGGTTAAAAGAAAATTATTTTAATTTGTTTTTGTATTGGGTAAAATTGGGTAAACACAACGATGGTTCGTTATGAACCTTTGGGTCATGTGACCCGAAGGCAGCACGAGGGTTAACAGACATTTAATCATTTAGCAAGTTGTTTGACTCAAAAACCATAACGAAGTACATATGGTGTAAAAAATCTGCAGTCAAATTTGGCGAAATTGCTAGCTTGGATGTTATCTTTACATATAGATGGGTTGGTGGTTACAAACAATGAGGATGCGCACGCAGCTTCAAGGCAGAACAATGCCTACCATTTCACCTCTAGTTTATATGTTCCCACCCCCCCCCCCCCTTCTGAATAAAGTTAGATTGATCTGATTTGTTATCTGTTGCTATGAAAACCATTTTAGCCAAGCTAACTAACATTGTTTTTAGCTAGCTGACATTACCATTCAATCACTAACAAAACACGAATAGAAATACTTTGCTAACAGTCCTCACGTGTAATCAAAAGCTTGTAGTGAGATCACATGCATGACCCCCCGAGACAAGCTTTCATGTTTGCATCGCTAGCATCTCGTCATATTACACAGCTAGATAATAAATATTGTAGCGTCAGCGCCCTTGGGTACCCAGCATGCAGTGCACACCAAAAACGCAAATAGCTGTGGAAAATAGTTTGGTTACAACAGCTGTGCAAGGGATTTCAGTTGTTGTGTTCGTTCACTTAAATGTGTGTAATGTTATTGTTTTTTACTTAAGATAATACTGTTGGTCACCCTGATTGTGCATGTTGTGTAGTTTAATGGGATCAGAGAGTCTGACCATGACAAAGTATTGTTAAGCTGCTGTACCATCACAAGGTACACTTGCTAACAGCTGGACATTAGCTATACCTTGGTCCAGTTCCCTACATGACTCTTGACAGTTGTTTGACTGAGACTCTAGAGAGAGCTCAATTCAGGTAGAGTTCTAATAGCCATGGTCTTCTAACCAGTTTCAGTTTTGAAAACAGTGTGACTGTGTATGGTATGTTTTTTGGGCTACTTCTAATACTCATACGGCTGCCGCATTTATGCCTTGGCATGACCTGCGCTGGGATAGAGGGAAACAGCATGGATGGGGAAAGTGTGTGGGCAGACCAAGCAGTAGTAGTACATAACCTACACACTTCCTTTAGTGAAGTGTATCCTCACTTTCATAAAGTTATTGTTGTAATCAAAGCTTTTAAAGAATGGATCTCTGCATGATGGGCCTGACCAGAGCACAGGTGGCCTGACACAACACGCTTCAAAGTTGTCACTTTCAAAAGGGTGGCATTTTAACCCTGTCAGTCCAACATGTCTAAAAGTTGGTACGCATGCCTTATTGCCAATGGGGAACAAATAAGTCTCAAGAACCCATAATGTCGGCAGCATGGATATTTCTCTACAGTGACAATTTGTGAAGAATTTCAAAAAATGACTTCAAATCAGCCATTGATCCAATTGTCTTGAAATGTTGTGTACATGTATGAAATACATGTCTGTGTCATGTCAATTTTGTAATGGTTTGCAATGCTGAGGAGGAACCCGCCATTGCTGCCTGCAGCTATATTTAATATTATTATACTTCTTAAGACTGGGTGTCTATGGCAGGCCCTAGAAGCGCTTCGTCGAAAGTTGTGAAATTTGGCACACTCATTAGGGACAGTCCCCTGGTCCAATTCACAAAGTTTCATGTCCCATACTTGGGCACTCTAGCGCCACCAATGAGTCAAAGTTGGACTTGTGTTTACACACAACTTTTGAACCGTATGACCCATTTTCAAAAATGAGGTACCATTGGATTCCCTGGACCAAGATGAGTTCAACGCACCCTATGGGGTCAATTTCCGGTTATATAGATTTTCCGCTATTTCCGGTTTTATCAAAAACCTTTGAAAGCCTACTCCTCCTACAATCTTTGTCAAATCTTCTTCAAAATCACCAGATATGCTCTTCAGACCAAGCCGCACAAAAGTTATGGTAGAGCATTTTGATACCCACAACCGTTTGTCCGTGACAGCCAATCAAAATAAGCAGAAAAGCCGCCAAACAGGAAGTGAAGTCATATCTCAGCAGTTGTTTGAGGCAGTGAAACTAAATTTGGTACGCCGCCTCGGAACCTTATTCTGAGGATGTCCTCCAAAAATTGTGTCATGTGACTAAAAGGGGGCGTGGCCGGAAGCATAAACGCGTTTTGGCTAATAACGGTTGAAGTGTTTACCTTAATAAAGTAATTTCTTTGTCTGTTGATGTCTTGTGAGATATCAAGCCTGACTATTAATAACTTTTCATAAAATTCGAATGGACGTGGCCGCCATTTTGGATTTCATGGAAAAGTGTAAAAACCTTTTGCATGCCCCAATTTTTGTCCAATGTTTACCAAATTTGGCAAAGATGATCTTTAGACCCAGTTTCACAAAAGCAATCATATGAATTTTCAATTTTCAAAAACGTTTGTTCGGTAGAGACGATCAAAAGCGGTGGCGAAGCCGCCAAACGAGGCGCAAGAGCATATCTCAGCAACCATTTGCGCGATTGTCACCAAACTTGGGTTCCATCGTTCCCATGAGGAGCAGAGGAGGCCTGCAGTGTTATACCAGAAAAATAACTTTGAACTATCAGTACTCTTGAACACAAACATATATTTCAACCAAACTTGGTGTGTTGCATGAGTGCAACAGGTTGTTGTGACTTAATTGTTGCACAAGTGCTATGGAGGCCATGTCCTGCTCTGGACTGCTTGGCCCCTCCATTGCTGCTTGCAGCTATATTTAGGGGCCAAGCAGCGAAGCTGCGAGGCACCTATTGTTATTGTTAGTATTATTATTATTATTATACTTCTTAAGACTGGGTGTCTATGGCAGGCCCTAGAAGCGCTTGGTCGAAAGTTGTGAAATTTGGCACACTCATTGGGGACAGTCCCTTGGTCCAATTCACAAAGTTTCATGTCCCATACTCGGGCACTCTAGCGCCACCAATGGGTCAAAGTTGGAGTTGTGTTTACACACGCAACTTTTAAACCGTATGACCCATTTTCAAAAATGAGGTACCATTGGATTCCCTGGATCAAGCCGAATTCAACGCACCCTATGGGGTCAATTTCCGGTTATATAGATTTTCCGCTATTTCCGGTTTTATCAAAAACCTTTGAAAGCCTACTCCTCCTACAATCTTTGTCAAATCTTCTTAAAAATTACAAGATATGCTCTTCAGACCAAGCCGCACAAAAGTTATGGTAGAGCATTTTGATACCCACAACCGTTTGTCCGTGACAGCCAATCAAAATCAGCAGAAAAGCCACCAAACAGGAAGTGAAGTCATATCTCAGCAGTTGTTTGAGGCAGTGAAACTAAATTTGGTACGCCGCTTCGGAACCTTATTCTGAGGATGTCCTCCAAAGATTGTGTCATGTGACTAAAAGGGGGCGTGGCCGGAAGCATAAACGTGTTTTGGCTAATAACTGTTGAAGTGTGTACCTTAATAAAGTAATTTCTTTGTCTCTTGATGTCTTGTGAGATATCAAGCCTGACTATTAATAACTTTTCATAAAATTCGACTGGACGTGGCCGCCATTTTGGATTTCATGGAAAAGTGTAAAAACCTTTTGCACGCCCCAATTTTTGTCCAATGTTTACCAAATTTGGCAAAGATGATCTTTAGACCCAGTTTCACAAAAGCAATCATATGAATTTTCAATTTTCAAAAACGTTTGTTCGGTAGAGACGATCAAAAGCGGTGGCGAAGCCGCCAAACGAGGCGCAAGAGCATATCTCAGCAACCATTTGCGCGATTGTCACCAAACTTGGGTTCCATCGTTCCCATGAGGAGCAGAGGAGGCCTGCAGTGTTATACCAGAAAAATAACTTTGAACTATCAGTACTCTTGAACACAAACATATATTTCAACCAAACTTGGTGTGTTGCATGAGTGCAACAGGTTGTTGTGACTTAATTGTTGCACAAGTGCTATGGAGGCCATGTCCTGCTCTGGACTGCTTGGCCCCTCCATTGCTGCTTGCAGCTATATTTAGGGGCCAAGCAGCGAAGCTGCGAGGCACCTATTGTTATTGTTAGTATTATTATTATTATTATACTTCTTAAGACTGGGTGTCTATGGCAGGCCCTAGAAGCGCTTGGTCGAAAGTTGTGAAATTTGGCACACTCATTGGGGACAGTCCCTTGGTCCAATTCACAAAGTTTCATGTCCCATACTCGGGCACTCTAGCGCCACCAATGGGTCAAAGTTGGAGTTGTGTTTACACACGCAACTTTTAAACCGTATGACCCATTTTCAAAAATGAGGTACCATTGGATTCCCTGGATCAAGCCGAATTCAACGCACCCTATGGGGTCAATTTCCGGTTATATAGATTTTCCGCTATTTCCGGTTTTATCAAAAACCTTTGAAAGCCTACTCCTCCTACAATCTTTGTCAAATCTTCTTAAAAGTTACAAGATATGCTCTTCAGACCAAGCCGCACAAAAGTTATGGTAGAGCATTTTGATACCCACAACCGTTTGTCCGTGACAGCCAATCAAAATCAGCAGAAAAGCCACCAAACAGGAAGTGAAGTCATATCTCAGCAGTTGTTTGAGGCAGTGAAACTAAATTTGGTACGCCGCTTCGGAACCTTATTCTGAGGATGTCCTCCAAAGATTGTGTCATGTGACTAAAAGGGGGCGTGGCCGGAAGCATAAACGTGTTTTGGCTAATAACTGTTGAAGTGTGTACCTTAATAAAGTAATTTCTTTGTCTCTTGATGTCTTGTGAGATATCAAGCCTGACTATTAATAACTTTTCATAAAATTCGACTGGACGTGGCCGCCATTTTGGATTTCATGGAAAAGTGTAAAAACCTTTTGCACGCCCCAATTTTTGTCCAATGTTTACCAAATTTGGCAAAGATGATCTTTAGACCCAGTTTCACAAAAGCAATCATATGAATTTTCAATTTTCAAAAACGTTTGTTCGGTAGAGACGATCAAAAGCGGTGGCGAAGCCGCCAAACGAGGCGCAAGAGCATATCTCAGCAACCATTTGCGCGATTGTCACCAAACTTGGGTTCCATCGTTCCCATGAGGAGCAGAGGAGGCCTGCAGTGTTATACCAGAAAAATAACTTTGAACTATCAGTACTCTTGAACACAAACATATATTTCAACCAAACTTGGTGTGTTGCATGAGTGCAACAGGTTGTTGTGACTTAATTGTTGCACAAGTGCTATGGAGGCCATGTCCTGCTCTGGACTGCTTGGCCCCTCCATTGCTGCTTGCAGCTATATTTAGGGGCCAAGCAGCGAAGCTGCGAGGCACCTATTGTTATTGTTAGTATTATTATTATTATTATACTTCTTAAGACTGGGTGTCTATGGCAGGCCCTAGAAGCGCTTGGTCGAAAGTTGTGAAATTTGGCACACTCATTGGGGACAGTCCCTTGGTCCAATTCACAAAGTTTCATGTCCCATACTCGGGCACTCTAGCGCCACCAATGGGTCAAAGTTGGAGTTGTGTTTACACACGCAACTTTTAAACCGTATGACCCATTTTCAAAAATGAGGTACCATTGGATTCCCTGGATCAAGCCGAATTCAACGCACCCTATGGGGTCAATTTCCGGTTATATAGATTTTCCGCTATTTCCGGTTTTATCAAAAACCTTTGAAAGCCTACTCCTCCTACAATCTTTGTCAAATCTTCTTAAAAATTACAAGATATGCTCTTCAGACCAAGCCGCACAAAAGTTATGGTAGAGCATTTTGATACCCACAACCGTTTGTCCGTGACAGCCAATCAAAATCAGCAGAAAAGCCACCAAACAGGAAGTGAAGTCATATCTCAGCAGTTGTTTGAGGCAGTGAAACTAAATTTGGTACGCCGCTTCGGAACCTTATTCTGAGGATGTCCTCCAAAGATTGTGTCATGTGACTAAAAGGGGGCGTGGCCGGAAGCATAAACGTGTTTTGGCTAATAACTGTTGAAGTGTGTACCTTAATAAAGTAATTTCTTTGTCTCTTGATGTCTTGTGAGATATCAAGCCTGACTATTAATAACTTTTCATAAAATTCGACTGGACGTGGCCGCCATTTTGGATTTCATGGAAAAGTGTAAAAACCTTTTGCACGCCCCAATTTTTGTCCAATGTTTACCAAATTTGGCAAAGATGATCTTTAGACCCAGTTTCACAAAAGCAATCAGATGGATTTTCAATTTTCAAAAACGTTTGTTCGGTAGAGACGATCAAAAGCGATGGCGAAGCCGCCAAACGAGGCGCAAGAGCATATCTCAGCAACCATTTGCGCGATTGTCACCAGACTTGGGTTCCATCGTTCCCATGAGGAGCAGAGGAGGCCTGCAGTGTTATACCAGAAAAATAACTTTGAACTCTCAGTACTCTTGAACGCAAACATATATTTCAACCAAACTTGGTGTGTTGCATGAGTGCAACAGGTTGTTGTGACTTAATTGTTGCGCAAGTGCTATGGAGGCCATGTCCTGCTCTGGACTGCTTGGCCCCTCCATTGCTGCTTGCAGCTATATTTATTATTACACTTCTTCTGCCATTGGAGTCTATGGCAGCCCCTAGAACCGTATGGTAAAAAGTTGTGAAATTTGGCACACTCATTAAGCACAGTCCCCTCTTTATATTCACCAAGTTTCATGTCTCCCATTGGAGCACTCTAGCGCCACCAACGGGTCAATGTTGGACTTGTGTTTACACACGTAACTTTTGAACCGTATGACCTATTTTCAAAAATGAGGTACCATTCGATTCCCTGGGTCAAGACGAGTTCAACACACCCTATGACGTCAATTTCCGGTTACATAGATTTTCCGCCATTTCCGGTTTTATCGAAAACCTTTGAAAGCCTACTCCTCCTACAATTTTTCTTTAATCTTCCCCAGAATTGGCACACATCATCGTCAGAGCAACCCTCACAGAAGTTATCCAAAGATTTTTGATTTTCAAAACCGTTTGTCCGGTACAGCCAATCAAAATCGGCAGCAAAGACACCAAACAGGAAGTTGGGTCATATCTCAGCCAATCCTTGAGAAATCAACACCAAACTTGGTATGATGACTCGGAACCCTCATCTGAGGATGTCCAAACAATTTGGTGTCATGTGATCACTGGGCGTGGCCGCAGGATGCAAAAATGTGTTTTGGCCAATAACTGTTGATTCGTTTGCCTTTATTAAGTGATTCCTTTGTCTCATGATATCTTGGGACATCCCGTGTGTGACACATGATAACTTGTGATAACAGCCGAATTGATGCGGCCGCCATTTTGAATTACTGAAAAAACGTTTTTTCTGTACTCC
Organism: Osmerus eperlanus; assembly: GCF_963692335.1. Taxonomy (NCBI): domain Eukaryota; kingdom Metazoa; phylum Chordata; class Actinopteri; order Osmeriformes; family Osmeridae; genus Osmerus; species Osmerus eperlanus. Next base: position 998,099 of record NC_085030.1, read on the forward strand.
TCCTACAAATGTTTTCCAATCTTCACCAAATTTGGCAGAGATCATCTTCAGACCAAGCCTCACAAAAGCCATCATATGTTTTTTGGATTTTCAAAACCGTTTGCCCGGTACGGCCAATCAAAATGTGCCGTTAAGCCAGCAAACAGGAAGTTGGGTCGTATCTCAGCAAATCTTTGATGGATTCGCACCAAACTTGTTGCGTGTACTCGTAACCCTCTTCTGAGGATGTACAACATGTTTTATGGGTCATTCGACTGCTTGGCCACCTCATTGCTGCTTGCAGCTATATTTATTATTACACTTCTTCTGCCATTGGAGTCTATGGCAGCCCCTAGAACCATATGGTAAAAAGTTGTGAATTTTGGCACACTCATTAAGCACAGTCCCCTCTTTATATTCACCAGGTTTCATGTCTCTCATTGGAGCACTCTAGCGCCACCAACTGGTCAAAGTTGGACTTGTGTTTACACACGTAACTTTTGAACCGTATGACCGATTTTCAAAAATGAGGTACCGTTGGATTCCCTGGATCGAGACGAGTTCAACACACCCTATGACGTCAATTTCCGGTTATATAGATTTTCCGCCATTTCCGGTTTTATCGAAAACCTTTGAAAGCCTACTCCTCCTACAATTTTTCTTCAATCTTCCCCAGAATTGGAACACATCATCGTCAGAGCAACCCTCACAGAAGTTATCCAAAGATTTTTGATTTTCAAAACCGTTTGTCCGGTACAGCCAATCAAAATCGGCAACAAAGCAACCAAACAGGAAGTTGGGTCATATCTCAGTAAATCTTTGAGAAATCAACACCAAACTTGGTATGTTGACTTGGAACCGTCGTATGAGGATGTCCAATTAATTTGGTGTCATGTGATCACTGGGCGTGGCCGCAGGAAGCAAAAATGTGTTTTGGCCAATAACTGTTGCTTTGTTTGCTTTTATTAAGTGATTCCTTTGTCTCATGATATGATGGGACATCCCGTGTGTGATACATGATAACTTGTGATAACAGCCGAATTGATGCGGCCGCCATTTTGAATTACTGAAAAAACTTTTTTCTGTACTCCTCCTACAAATGTTTTCCAATCTTCACCAAATTTGGCAGAGATCATCTTTAGACCAAGCCTCACAAAAGCCATCATATGTTTTTTGGATTTTCAAAACCGTTTGCCCGGTACGGCCAATCAAAATGTGCCGTTAAGCCAGCAAACAGGAAGTTGGGTCGTATCTCAGCAAATCTTTGATGGATTCGCACCAAACTTGTTGCGTGTACTCGTAACCCTCTTCTGAGGATGTACAACATGTTTTATGGGTCATTCGATTGCTTGGCCACCTCATTGCTGCTTGCAGCTATATTTGAATACAAATTTTGTTGAAGAAAGGGTTTTAGTCTGCCTTTTCACTAACAGAAAGACTACGTTTAATTATAAATAAAGTAAAGTAAGCAAACAGCGCTTAATTTTTTAATTAATTTTTTAACAGACGTCAACGCAGCAAACCACGAGAAGCTGGAATGTCCGACTTCACACAGCCGTTTTTAACTCCTCCTCGACTGCAAGCGGCCACCCTCGCCGGTTGTTTCATGCAGCCGCAGTCCATGTCGAACGCACCTAATTTGTACAGACACAAACGTGTCGAGCGTGGCTTCAAATGGGCAAAAACCACGTGATCACCTGTCGAAGTGTCGAAGTGATGTCAGAAGCTTCGGACGTGCAAAAGCATGTTCCAAAACCTGAGCCGATAGTCTACATTATCAAACAATAAGTTATTCATTTAGCATATATTTCCTCTAAAACAAGGTCCCCGAGACTCGAACTCGCAAGATCAGTCTAAAAGGCAGAGCTCTTACCACGAGGCCATACGGAACCTAACTATACTTGAGAATATTGCTATAAGAACCGGAACAAAAATATTATGAATGTAAAATAGCAAAGACGTTACGTTGTTTATAATACAACAAGATATATGCAAAACTATTTTTGACACTAACAAATCGACACATTTGTCACATAACCTTTATTTATCAAGTTGTCAATGACGATTGTGAGACTGACGTCTCGAAGACTTGACGTCACTTGATTCCTTCCATCGCTCGATACAGTCGCCATACCATAATTCGACCAGCAGATGTCCCTATGGAGAAGATGTATCAAACGCTTCAAAAAAGCGATACTTTGTCGACACAATTGTGTACAATTATGACACCTGGCCACAACCATTGTGCATGTAATGACTTATGTTTTGAACTAAATGTTTGGATGTTTGTGATGGTAAGACAATTTAACAGAAAATCTGTACATTTTGATCAATATAACTTAAGCTATTTATAACGTAGGAAACAGCAGACAAATGAAGGCTACATAATCATTTGCATGAATGTAGGCTACCACAGTATTGGTAATTTGACTAGAATAGCTGTGGATTACTTCAGAGATGACCGAGAATTTCACATGTGATCTGAGAAATATAGGTACCAAAACCACTGAGAAGAACCAACGGCTTCACAGGCACTGCACTATCTATCTATAATTCCCGAAATCTGTGTGTGTGTGCCACTAATTTTATCACGGGCACTATGCACTATCTATAGTTCAAGGAATCTGTATTTTTGTGTCTCAATGACATCTTAATCACTGACTAAATCACGGGCACTGTGCACTAGTTATTTTTTAACTACTAACTAAATTATGGTAAATTAGGAATTGTCTCACAACTGAAAGTTGCCCAAGACATAACTATCCACCATCCATACATTTATTGTATCTCTGGCACTTAATGTCCATCTGTTGTTAGTACTTTTCCAATTTGATACTAGGGGGCACTGTTTACTCATGTTTGACAGTGTCGACGTAACAACATGTTGAAGCTTGAAACCATGAATGAATGAGTGAACAACCTTAATATACCTGTACATGACACTATGGGAGATAAATTGTTCTGGAAAGTATATACAGTAAATAATTGAGGTCACGTTTCTAATTTAAATGTTACATTCCACGTCTCTTGTTATTACCCCAGCCTTTTACACACAGACACGTAATGCACCCACACAGTGATGAAACGAGATCACTATCAGCCTTGTGCTGAGGATATAACCTTCAACCTTATTCACATCCCTGTGGAATTTTACACACCATCCAGTCGACGCACACCCACAGACACACACTCACCTTTAAGAATGGTAATGACTGCTGCTGCCCACATGTTAACTAGCCAAACTGTAATTAACATATTACTCACATTCTACCCTGGTTGGTGCAGTCCATGATTGGTGCAGTGCAGACCTATCGCTCTCAGAAAGTGTTGGAATGAGAGCCAGGGGAGAAGGATTATAATAATGTACTATTGTTCTGTGTATCTTTGTGTGCTGTTGACTGGAAAATGTGAAACACTTGGGTAGAGGATGCTTCAGTGTGGTTTTAGACTTAGAAAACAAGCCTTTGATTGTTGGCTTTGTTAATTTAAACTACAAATGATACCTCTATACAATGCAACTGTATATTTCTTTGCTCTGCAAAATACAGTTAATTACTCAAAGATAAGTGTTTTGTTTTTGGTTCACTGTACATGAAAGACATGCAACATACAAGTGACATCAGTATAACTTTTTACAAGTGTTGTACAATAAAATGTAATGTGAAATGTCCCTTACTTTGGTGGTTATATAAGATCTTTCCTCGAATCAAAGAATCAGTTCAGGCCAGCTGCAGCAAGTGTCTTCAGTTGCCTAGCAACTCGGGCCCGGAGTGCTGAGTGCTAGTTTGTGCGGCTGTCTGGCTTGTGGAGGTAAAACTGGGGGCAAAGCGCTTCTAAAATAGGTTTAATGTAGGCAGTACACAAACTTTACTTCAGGACTCTTGGTTCCCCGACACTTCACCCAAACATCCTGTTGCTGCATAGCTAAGCTTCTTTCAGACATATATAGACGGAGAGCACAGTGGCAGGATATAGCAGGAGACTGACTGAGCTTGCTGCACGGCGCATGCCAAACACTGTGGTGGTAGTCGGAAGCTGCAAGCTCATGAGGCCTTGCTCAGATTACTGAGCAATACTAAGTTATACATCAGTTGAACTGATGTATGTTTGCTTTGCAGAACAGTTGCTGCCTTTTGCTGGACTGATCCGTCGGTTTCATCGCTGTGGTGTGGAGGGAGATGAATCCGGTGCACCCAAAAATGTTGCCGGTTCTTGCAAAGTAGCCGTTCGCCAAGGTGTACTTGTTACCCTCTGTCCCTAAGCAACCAGTGACCGTGTTGTAAGCATGAAGAATGGCTTTAGACACGTTCGTGGTGTCCTTAATCAAAAGGAAGTATAATTTCATTGTAGTTCTTAGATTCACATGTGGAACGCCCAGACGCCTGTGGCAATGGTTACTCTCCTCTTCAGGTTTCCTTCGGTGTGACGGATACGCTTCTATAAAACAATTCCATGTTGCCTACAGCAAATCAACTTCTCTGTTTGGCGCTTCTTCCCTCTATTCCAATGTTCATTAAAGTTTCATGGCTGATTTCATACTATACTGATAGCATATGCATATTGTATATCAGGGCTCTGGAGGCAGGTACTGTAGCATATCAAAGGAGTGTCAATAGTCTGCGTACTCTACTGGAAACAACTATTGTACATGGCCGATATGAAATCCAGCAAGGGTGTTTCCTATGAACTTTTATGTTTTAAATGTCATCTAGGCTTAGCAGATGAAGGAGGACAGAGGAGAGTGAAAGAGGGTATGAGAAGAGAGGACGCTGGACAGTAACCCTATGGAAGTAAATCACCTCCGAAGCAGTAGCCTTCTGTCTACATCCTATCCATATGAACAGTAATGTGGCACACTCACTTTCGTCTTCATGCACTGTCGGGCGTATGTTGCAGCTCAGTCTCAAACACCATGAAAGGAATAAAAAAAGTATTTTTGTTGTAAAGTTCATCAAGCACACGTACAAAGCAACGCAACTTATCTGATATGCTATTAAATTCGTCCAAAACACTGTCATGCATCTCACTTTCTGTTGACAGGCTGTATTTCCAATGCAGAGCCATCTCTGATGTGCCGTATCAGGGCTGTGATGATGACGAGAACCCAGGATGAGCTGATCTACATTCAGAGGGAATGGGAAATTCAATCTCCTGGTTCCGCCTCTGCTGTTGGGCTATTCTCTTCCATTGATTTCTAATCAGAGACTAAAATTGGAATTTGGCAGGTACCGTTGTTGGATTCCTTCCTGCAATACAGGTTGTTTTCCCCATCATCTTTTTTAAGGAGACAGTGCTTTTTTTCTAATCCTTTTTTCAGGCCCTCAATAACCCTACAGCAACAGCAAGCAACATGTTGTAATGGAAATGTCCAACTAAACTCACAAAAGTTGGATAAAATCTGCCAAAATATGAAATGTTTAATACAAGTCCTGACCAAATTCTTTTTCATTTTAACTTCAACTTTCAACTTTATTTATCCTTCAAAGGGAAATTAGTGTGCAGCAGGGGTCAGAAACACATACACAGAACAGCATCGCCAAATGCCAACAACATTACACAACACAGAACACACAATTGAGACACACCTTCCCCCAAACACAATAACAGGGTCCAATTGGGACAGGAGCCTACAAAATCTAAGTCATTTAGTTATTTAAAACTGGCCAACAGATGTCAAAATACTGGATCAGTAAGAACTTTCTCCTTTCCTCTTCCCTTCTTTCTCGGGCACTCGTCTTTCTCTGTATCTCCTCTTTTTTCCTGTCTGATGTTCTTTGATGCATTTGGGCTACTCTCCTCTTGCCTCAAAAAAATCACTTTGTCACATAGCAACGCATCATTTCACATGCTGAATTTTTTTAAACTGGAACTGAAAATCCTTTCTGAGCGTGCAATATCCATTAGGGGGGGAATTATTCATGTGGATCTCTTGCATTATTTAACCCTTGATGAAGAGAAATGTGTGGGTCCTCATCACCACGGTTACCCCCGGACATCATTCCTATTCTTCAGGGGTGACGGCTCATCTGAGCTTGCCCTTGAGGTCACAGAAGGTAGCGTTGTTTGCAGGAAGGTATATGTTTGTGTGTGTTGGGGGAGGTGTAAGGGTTGCTACACCAACCTCTGACCAGTACTCAAAAGATGCATTTAGTAATTCAAGTGTTGGCTGGAAGATGGGGTGACACAAGATGGGGTGTGTGTGACACAAGATGGCGCCGACGAAGGCAGCCTCGGTCGTTAGGTGTGCTCTGTTTTGTCTGTTAATTCAGTGTTCTGCCAAGATTTCCAGGGTTCTCTAACAAGAGAAGCACTTCTAAACATCAGGACTACAACTCCTGTGGATTTATTTCCCACTTTTCTGCTTCCAGCGAATTCTAGCCAGTGCCGCGTTAGGCTTTGCTCATGCAGTGAAACGCCGAAGAAGGGGAAAGCGAGCGGGAGCGCTAGTTTGGCTACGCAGACGTGGAATCCGAACAGCGCTTCCAAGTTTTTTCTCTCTAACGTACGTTCACTGTGCAATAAAATGGACGAACTTCAGCTACTGATGGTGAAAAACAGAGACTTTCTTTCATCTTTGGTTTTGTGCTTCACGGAGACATGGCTGTGTGATTTGATCCCGGACGCCGCTTTACATCTGGCAGGCTTTCAACTTGTGAGAGCTGACCAGGACATTGCACTCTCCGGCAAAACTAAAGGCGCTGGTATTTGTTTCTACATCAACAGTGGCTGGTGTGTAGATGTGACAGTGATTCTGCAACATTGTTCTCCGGATCTGGAATAATTGTTTATCATCTGTAAGCCTTTTCAATCGCCACATGAATTCGCGTCACTCATTTTGGTCAGAGTTTACATGGCGCCGGGTCCACAGGTTAAAGAGGCCCAACGCATGCTTGCCGACCAGATTCTGAGTGTGGAGCGAGCAAAGCTAGACTCCCTTGTTATCGTACTCGGCGACTTTAACAAAGGTAATCTTAGCCACAAACTCCCTAAATACAGACAATTCATCAAATGCCCAACCAGAGAAGGGAACACTCTCGATCAGGGGCGGTTTTAGGCACGGGCGGCCTGGGCAGCCGCCCGGGACGGCATTTTTTCATGTCACGTGGGGGGCGCACGAGCATAAAATAAATAAATAAAAATCTCTGCGCTGCGAAGCGGTTTTCTCTTTTCTATCATTTCACTGTGTGGGGAATTGGCAAATTGGCGCCCCCTTCAGGCAGCTGCAGGCACCCCTGCTTGCTGAGAAGGTGCAGTGCACAGAAGCTGTGTGAAAAAAGGGGAGGGGGACAGACAGCTCACCTGACTGGGTCTCCCAAATGGAACGGACAAGGGGGGGGGGGTGTCCACTGTATAGTGCAATACTCTAAATTAGTGGGCTAAAGTCAGTTGCACCTCGACTTTCTTCCAAATAACGCACATTTCATTCATAATATTATAAATATAGGCCTAAAGTTCCTGCACATTTTAGTTTTTTTTAATTGTGTGAAATGGCTAATAAAAATATGTAACACAAAACGATTGTGGTCACCAAGGTGAATTGGTTTAGTCTTGACTTCTGGTCGTGAGTGACAGTGTTGGGGGGATGGGAAATCTGTTGACTGTTGAGTGCCAAAGAAGATGGACAGGAAAAGGTCAAGTAAGCCATCAGGTGCCCAATTTCGAAAAAAAAGAAAAGAAGAGGAGAAACGAGAAAAAGATAAAGGTATGCAAATATGTCTCTGTATGATTATTACGGTATCCATGTCATGAATGAAGGGCTAATGTTAATTGGTAGTAAAGAATATATTGTGCTTATTAAAGTTATGCATTGTGCTTATTAAAGTTATGAACTTAGTGTGCCCAGGCTTAAACATTGGGTCTCACACTGAGTGTGGAAAGCAGCCTGTTCTTTGTGTCTCTATCTCTTCATTTTCAGAAACAACCTTGAAACCGGGTGGAGACGGCACCCGAGCAGCTGGGACCCGTAGGCAAGAACAACTCCCTGATGCACGAGAGAACAAGCTCAACCCTTTTTTGATACTTGTGTTTCAATTGCACTGTATAAATATATGCTGGGGAGGGACAGATAGCCAGTTGGACTTCGTGAACCAGTCCAAACTCTGTTGCGGGTAGGGAAACTTAGACAACTCCAGAGCTCTGTACTTGTTGATTTCCAACTGCTGCATTAAAGCTGATATTATCGGACCTCTGCGACTCCAGACCACTCTTTCTAGAACACAGATTTGTGTCATTGGATACCATCATTACATATTGGAATAGACACAAAGACTTTAAATCCTTCAACTGGTGACCCCGACGCTGAAAAGAGGGAGTCCAGAGGGTTCCGGCCCGACCGACGGATCGGGGGAGAGACCCATACACCGGTGCGAGGAGACAGACGTAATCGTCAGAGGCCTCAACATAAAAAAAGGTAAGCAGACACCTGTTAATTCAAAGTACTGCTATTCGGAACTGAGAACCAAATTTAGACGATTACTATGTTTCATCGTACCTAGTCAAACCAACAGTGGTGGGAAATCAACCGTTTTTGTGTTTTGTCCTTGTCCAAGGGGAGGTTAGAGTCCTCTCCAGGGGTTAGAGTCCCTAAACTCGTTGTCCTTGTCCAAGGGGAGGTTAGAGTCCTCTCCAGGGGTTAGAGTCCCTAAACTCGTTGTCCTTGTCCAAGGGGAGGTTAGAGTCCTCTCCAGGGGTTAGAGTCCCTAAACTCGTTGTCTTTGTCCAAGGGGAGGTTAGAGTCCTCTCCAGGGGTTAGAGTCCCTAAACTCGTTGTCTTTGTCCAAGGGGAGGTTAGAGTCCTCTCCAGGGGTTAGAGTCCCTAAACTCGTTGTCTTTGTCCAAGGGGAGGTTAGAGTCCTCTCCAAGGGTTAGAGTCCCTGAACACTGTCTATTTGTGTGGAGTCAGATTGAGTTGAATAAAAATAGAGAGGAGTGTGGTGTGTTTTTTCCTTTGACCAAGAAGTTACAGAAATCCCGAGGAGAGTTGGAGAAAGGTGGGGGCTAAAAGAGTCCAGTTACGTTGAGATCTTACAAAGGTGATCCCAGAGGGTATACCCCTGGTTTATAAATTGGTTCTAATACAATTGGAAGAGTTATACTAGAGCAAAATTAAGTGAATAGACGGTAAACGCTAAACAGCTGTGTTGGTCAAAGAATGGTTTGAGGAAATGTATGTGAAAAATTATGAGGAAGCAATTGGAAAGTTACATAAAGGATTGGTTTAGAGAGGATCATGGAAGGTTATGAAATAAAACAAGAACGTTTTGTGGATGTGAAGAGATGATTGGTTTAAACACTGATGTTTTGAAGAGGAAACTATGAATATACTTTGAAGGTATATGGGATAACATTTTAAGTCAAAATAGTAAAATCTAGGGTTTTTAAGAGTTTTGATAAAGGTATTAGATATAATTTGGTTAAAAATGAGAAAGAGAAAATAACTAAATGTACTTTTATTTGGAGTTTAATTGTAATTTGGTTTTAAGTTTTATTTGAGAGTTTTATCAGAGCCTGGCATACTGTTTGGGATAAACAGTTAGGCTGTGATAATGTTGTATTATGAAGAGGGTTATTATAACATTCAGTTCTGAAATAATTTGGGAAGACTCATCAAGTCTGATAAATTGTGGTTATGATGGTTTGAGCTAATTGGCTCATTTTGAACTGCAGCAAAACGAGTTATGAAGTTCTACCTATCTGACCTTTATAGAAAATATAGTTGGGAAAAATGTTTGGTTAATAGCTACATTAAGAACATTATTTGGTTTATATTTCATTTAAGAAGCATATGGATTCTGGTTTGGCATAATGAAAATTGCTTTGATCATATCTTTGATAAAAAGAGCTGTGATTTGGTAAAATAGAGAATCTAAAACAATATTGGTCTTAAACTTAACTGTTTTAAAAGACAGAAAAGGTTTTTTGGAGTGAAAGAAATTAGACTACTAGTTGATTTTCTAAAGAAGGGAACAAAGAAACAGATTGTCATTTCTAGGCATGACTAATAGGAGTTGAATATCAAATGATGATGTATTGTCTTATTAGATGCTGTTACATGTGTTTGCTCAACAATAAGAAAACTGAAGGGTCAATACTGCCTGGTAATTATAGATATGTTTACAGTGGATTGAAATCTTTCCCAGTCCTGTACCAGATGCATTAACAACATTTGAATTGAATTATAGAAGATCATAATTACACAACTTAAACCTAATGCTCACGAGAAAAGAGATGTCTTCTGCTAAATTCTGTTCCAGGTGAAGCAGTAAACCAAAGAGTGGAGGAGTCAAACGAGGAGATTGGGTATTGATTAAAGTTATTAATGAAAGGAGGGATCTTATGAAAACTTTAAAATATCCTGTCTTATTTCTGGTTTTTCTATTTGTTTCGAATTTAGTTTATTTTATTACAATTCTAAAAGCTTGGCTAAAGTTGTATGTATGTGGTGAAGGGGGCCTGTGAGCATGTCCAGGTCTGCCGTGGATACATGGATGTCGAATGTCCACTCTGGAGTGACGGTGGGTTTTCCCCTATAACATCATTAGGGTTTTCCCACTGTGTCCAGTGTGTCCACACCACTTGGCCATAACGCTGCATAGTCTCATCATTATTGTTGATTTGTATGTCAACATTGTGTAATCGGTAATGGGATATTTTTTAAATTTGGGTTTATTGTCACACCCTATAAGGGTGTGAAAGGAGGGATTTATTTGAACTTTAAAAATATCCACTTTAAATCCTCAAATGGGTTCTTGATTTCAATATCTGTGTTTAATCATTGGTGTTCGACTGTTCGCATCTCATTTGACTCAGTTACTGCTTGATCATGGGAGATAAGGTGATGCTGGGACTGTAACTCTTTTCTGCTTCAGGACGAGTCAGACCGGCGGGTCTGACTACCTAACCCCTGTTCTAAGGCCCCATTCCCCTGGAGACCCTGCCCCATCTGCCCCTATGCCTCTTCAGACCTATGAGTGGTCTGCCCCCCCCTTCCCCTTGAAGACCCTGCCCCACCTGCCCCAATACATCATCAGATGTTCGGGGAAGCCTGTTGTACATTTATGGACAGGACCATTCAAGGTCATCGAGAGAACCTCGCACGCCCTAAGGGTGCTGGGGAAAGGAAGTACGTGGTACCACTGGAGCATGTGTTGTGCTGCTCCAGAATCCAGTCGTACGTTGCAGGAGTTGGTGGAGAAGGGCCAGGAGGGCCAGTGAACCTTTTGCTATTGCTACGAATGTGAGAGTCCGGAAAAGAGGGTTACGACTAGGTCAAGAGTGATACTGCTTGACCACAATAGAATTGTACTGGACTAAGAAGGTTTACGCTATTTTACTTAAGAGTGTGCTATATCAATATCAACATGATTGTTGCTGTATCCCGTGTATCAGGTCCCTGTGAAACCGAATCATTGTCTCGGCTGTGGAGAACCCAAAGACGGGGTTCCAAATGCCGTTGCTGGGGCTGGCTGACCAGGCTGAGGAGACGGTAGTTGGTCCGGGCTATGTTGATTGATCTCTGGTGTTTTCAGAGATCAAAAGAGGGATTAAAGAATATATTGTGCTTATTAAAGTTATGCATTGTGCTTATTAAAGTTATGAACTTAGAAGTGTTAAACATTGGGTCTCACACTGAGTGTGGGAAGCAGGCTGTTCTTTGTGTCTCTATCTCTTCATTTTCAGAAACAACCTTGAAACCGGGTGGAGACGGCACCCGAGCAGGTGGGACGCGTAGGCAAGAACAACTCCCTGATGCACGAGAGGACAAGCTCAACCCTTTTTTGATACTTGTGTTTCAATTGCACTGTATAAATATATGCTGGGGAGGGACAGATAGCCAGTTGGACTTCGTGGATCAGCCCAAACTCTGTTGCGGGTAGGGAAACTTAGACAACTCCAGAGCTCTGTACTTGTTGATTTCCAACTGCTGCATTAAAGCTGATATTATCGGACCTCTGCGACTCCAGACCACTCTTTCTAGAACACAGATTTGTGTCATTGGATACCATCATTACATATTGGAATAGACACAAAGACTTTAAATCCTTCAGTAGGTATAGGCTAACTCTTACGTTTGTTAGCCTTTTTGCTATGATGCTTGCTATGCAACAACAATATTTCGGTTTTAACTCAACAAACACGTGATAACATTTCACCATAATAGTGTGCTTTGCAACAAAACTGTTACAAGTTCAGTTATTATTTATTTTCATTATTTAGGTTAGGCCCTGTAATTAGCCAACGGAATTTTCAAATTTCAAAGACGAACATTTGCTATTTGCTATAACTATATTTAGTGACAAAGTATAGTTTAACGTCATAACTAAAAGTGTTCCTCCCTAAAGGTTATATTAATATAGAATGTAATAACAGACATTTAGCGTGTAAGGGCATGTTTATGTAACCCTCCTATTATGTTTGGTGTCAATTTGACCCCAGGCTGTTTTGGCTGTATAGAACATAATCGGTCTTACCATAACATCCTTTTGATTTCAATGGGGGGGGGGGGGGTGAACGTCTCGCCCTGGGTGTAATTCAATGTAGAACCGCCACTGCACTCGATCACTGCTACACTACAGTCAGTAGAGCCTACCACACCGTCCCTCGTGCAGCACTGGGTCACTCTGACCATGCCATGGTCCACCTGATTCCTGCATACAGGCAGATATTAAAGCTCTGTAAACCTGTTGTGAGACTGAACTCAGAGAGACTGAAGCGTCAGTTCTCTGCTAACGACTGCTTCTGTCTGGAGAGAGCTCAGGCAGATTACCAACTACAAGCCCAGAGCCCCCCACTCCATTAACTCCACTAACGACTCCTGCCTGGCCAACAACCTGAACGAGTTCTACTGCTGATTTGAAAGATAGTTGGACTGTCCTGATCTACCCCCTCCCACCCATGTGGCCTCCCCCATCCCCCCCTCTACAGTGACGACTCTCTCCATTCAGGAGGGTGAAGTTAACAGACTTTTCAAGAGGCAGAACCCACGCAAAGCAGCTGGGCCGGACTCTGTCTCTCCTGCCACCCTCAAGCACTGCGCTGACCAGCTGTCTCCGGTGTTTACCAACATCTTTAACACCTATCTGGAGACATGCCATGTGCCAGCCTGTCTCAAGTCCTCCACCATCATTCCCTGTGCCCAAAAAGCCAAGGCCAACAGGACTTACTGACTACAGACCCGTCGCCCTGACCTCTGTTGTACTGAAGTCTTTTGAGCGCCTTGTGTTGGCACACCTCAAATCCATCACAGACCCTTTCCTGAACCCACTGCAGTTTGCCTACAGAGCCAACAGGTCTGTGGATGACACCGTTAACATGGCCCTCCACTTCACCCTGCAGCACCTGGACTCTCCAGCATCCTACGCCAGGATCCTGTTTGTGGACTTCAGCTCTGCCTTCAACGCCATCATCCCCGCCCTGCTTCAGGACAAGCTCTCCCAGCTGAACGTGCCCGACTCCACCTGCAGGTGGATCACAGACTTCCTGTCTGACAGGAAGCAGTGCGTTAAGCTGGGAACACAAGTGTCTGACTCCCGGTCCATCAGCACCGGATCTCCTCAGGGCTGCGTCCTTTCCCCTCTGCTCTTCTCCCTGTACACCAACAGCTGCACCTCCAGTCATCCATCTGTCAAACTTCTGAAGTTTGCGGACGACACCACCCTCATTGGGCTCATCTCTGACGGGGGCGAGTCTGATTACAGTTGGGAAGCTGACAACCTGGTGACCTGGTGTAGCCAGAACAACTTAGAGCTCAATGCTCTTAAGACAGTGGAGATGGTTGTGGACTTCAGGAAGAATACAGCCCCACTCACCCCCATCACCCTGTGCGACTCCCCAGTCAACACTGTGGAGTCCTTCCGCTTCCTGGGCACCATCCTCTCCCAGGACCTCAAGTGGGAACTGAACATCAGCTCCCTCACCAAGAAAACACAACAGAGGATGTACTTCCTAAGGCAGCTTAAGAAATTCAACCTGCCAAAGACAATGATGGTGCAATTCTACACAGCCATCATTGAGTCCATCCTCACCTCTTCCATCACCATCTGGTACGCTGCTGCCACTGCCAAGGACAAGAGCAGACTGCAGCGTATCATCCGCACTGCTGAGAAGGTGATCGGCTGCAATCTGCCTACCCTCGAGGACCTGCACACCTCGAGGACCCTGAGGCGAGCGAGGAAGATTGTGGCCGACCCCTCCCACCCTGGCCACTCCCTGTTCCAGCTACTCCCCTCCGGCAGAAGGCTGCGGTCCATCAGGACCAAAACCTCACGCCATAAGAACAGTTTCTTTCCATCTGCTACTGGCCTCTTCAACAAGGCCAAGGACTCCCACTGACATTCATTCATTTATTTAACTATCATAAGTCCATCTAATGGCAATTACACTATGCATAAGCCACCTTATCTCAGTATCTGATTTCACTATGTTGACCACCCATGCTGTTAATTCTTTATCCTTATTTTTATATATATTTTATTTTATATTTAAATTGTTTAGTTCTTAGAAATAGTTAAACTTTAGTATTTTTACTTATTTTAAGATTCGTATATATTTAGTGTTTTGCACCTCCCTGCCACAGTAAATTCCGTTTTTGTATAACATACATGGCGAATAAACCAGATTCCGATTCTGAATATGTACTTTGGAGCTGGGACACACATATCATTTATATTTTTATTCTTTAGACATGGAAGAAAAAGAGAGACAGAGGGAGAAAGACAGAGATGGGAGAAAGTGGGAGGCTGATGGAGAGAGAGGGAGAGAAAAAGAGGGAGAGAGCAGATGGAGTCTTTGCAGGTAGGAGATTCAGGCTTCTGTTTCTGGTGGAGGCTGAGATCTGTGGAGCAACTAGTCTGCCTGCCTGTCTATCTGTCCTGCTCCTGCCCCAGCTCCAGACCCTGCCCCGGCCCCAGTCTCTGCCCTTGCACCTGTCTCAGCAGGACTACTAGATCACTAATTAAATCACACTAATCACATTTAGTGTTCAGTGGCTTTGCCATTCAGTGTCTGCAGGTCTCACAGTAATTGTTTTGTTAATTTTTGAAGATTCGATACACTAGTATCTTCGCAACAACAACATGTAAGGAGTTCCTGATCGGGACCTCAGTTTATATTAGTACCGTATTTCTTCGAATAAACGCTGCAGCGTTTACTACACAATGATCATTTTTGGTGCAGCGTTTATTCGAGGGCGGCGTTTATTCGAGGACGGCGTTTATTAAGTATTATTGTATGAATAATAAGAGTTCACTACCTTCAGAGTCCACAACAACTAGGCAGCTAGGACTTAATTCCTATTTACAGTGGCCAATATGGATGTTTGCTTGATAGGATTTGTAGTAGAATTTGTAGTGGGAACAGCGGTAGAAGGATTCGTAGGAGAATTCGTAGTGGGAACAGTGGCTGGTCCTGGGTTGAAGTAGCTGGGGATGAGAGTGTTGTTTGTCTCGGTCGCAACGCGGCTTAGTTTTTTGCCTTTCATATGGCTAGTTAGCGCAGCCTCAACCATATTGGAAACGTCAAACTCTTTTCCACAAAATTTACACTTTGCACATGATACGTTTTGAGCTTTAGATAGCCACAATAAAATGTGTAGCCAAGCATTGTTGAATGTACATTTGCCTGGCATAGCTACCGTAATTTTAGTTAGCTCGCTAGTTAACGTTGTGCTAATATCTGTGGTAAACCGTTACTTCCAACACTACATCATTGACGTGGTCAGCATGCGATATTATAACGAGCTTGAGACGTGATAGTCGGAGGCAAACTGCAGTACAGCCTGTAAACAACCGCCAGGGATTTCTGGAAGCAAATCGTGACCTAAATTTCAATTAAAATGCATTTGCAGAAATGCTTTTTCATTTTAAGAATGTGGCTGCATTATCTGACTCAAATGAAATTAGTAATCAATCATCCTATTTGCATTTAAATTTTCTTATTCAAGAGTGCTCAATCTTTCACTTAATTAAAATGAAAAATAAAGACATTTGAGATTTAATTTTCAAAATATTCCCCAACAAATAGATACCAAAATTCAATTTGAAATGTAAAATTTGAAAATTAAAATGCATTTGCAGAAATGCTTTTTCATTTTAAGAATGTGGCTGCATTATTGGACTCATAAATAAAATTAGTAATCAATCATTGGGTGTGCTTGCCTTCGGCAAGAGCACAACCTTTGTTCTCTCACATATATCTTATTATTATTATTTTCCCACCCCTAAGGATCAGTCAATATTTGGACTACATAGAAAACGGCGGTGTCAAAATGTTCGTCTTGTTCTCGCTTGCGTTGCTTATATTGGGATTTACATTCCGTTGCACGGTTTAGGCTGAACTTAAGTTTTTGTGGCAAAAAGTGCCTTTTGTCAACAAAGGGTATCAGTGCTAGCCTACCTCACAGCGTCAGCACACGTTAGCAACGACGCATGGATACAACGTGCATAGATGTTTCACGATACAGCGAGTATCGTGTCTTAATTAATTACGCAGTATGAGTAGGCTAAATGCTTGAAAAATGTCACTAGAAGAGAAAAACTTGAGGGGACGGACCCACCTGCAACCGACGCAAGCAAGCACACCCTACAATTTACCCAGAAATTGTACCCTCTCTAGTTGGGTGTGCTTTGCCTTCGGCAAGGGCACAACCTTTGTTCTCTCACATGTATATATTTATTTATTTATTGTTTATTTTCGCCCCCCTAAGGATCAGTCAATATTTGGACTACATAGACAACGGCGGTGTCAAAAGGTTTGTCTTGGTCTCGATTGCGTTGGTTGTATTTTTATTTACGTTCCATTGGATGGTTTAAGTAGAAATTGCGTTTTTGTGGTGAAAAGTGAAGCTAACGGTGGCTAATTTGCTAGCCACAGTCTAACTATAGCTTTACTGCAAGGCAGCTGCAGAAATGCCACCAGCAAAGAGGCCAGGGTGATAACTATTTACTCATTTTACTTTGTGATGTGAAACACAATTGTGAAATGTAATGTACAATATTAGCTGATATTATTAAGGAAGTAGGCCCACATCTACTTTCGGAAACGGTAGTCTACTATTTCACTGAAGCATTAGCATCATCACATTAGCCTCTGTTGCCCGGGCAACACATACTACAGTGGTCTATGATACATCTGTTTTCAATCGTTAAAATAAACATTCCTCACAAATACATTTTCGTTGTAGGATTTATTATGACATTACATTACAAGTAAACGATTTGTGGGTGAAATGATCATTACCTGTGGTTTCAAACCAGTTTTGCTCACTGCAACGCTGTAGCCTACGCGAGACACTACAAAAACATCTACTGTACACAGCTGTAGGAAGTCAAACGGCGACAGAACATGTTCGGCACTCCCCTTACTTAAATCAAAAGTCTATTTAACTACTAACCTTAACTTCATTGCCACAGCCTAAACTTTGTCAATCTGTTCATGAAAATAATTAATTTCAGCCTAAACCGTACAACGGAACGTTAAATCCAATTCAACCAACGCAATCGCTACCAAGACGAACACAGCAGTAGTCTACTGTACTGTAGTAGTACAATTTACCGGGGCAGCTTCTCCACACAGGCTATATCGCACTTTGCGTTGTTACTGACAATGATCGCTACCAGTGAGCTTTTTATGAATGAGCGATGTTCCACTAAATAAATGTCAAGCTTATTTACGTTTTTGGGGGCATATTTTCAGTTAGCAGATGGTACTAGTGATGTGTCGTTCGTGAACGATTCGTTCATTTTGAACGAATCCTTACAAGGATTCGGGAGTAACGAGTCCTCTCAAAGAGTGATTCGTTCATTTTCTCGTGGCCGCGCATCGGGACTGTTGCATAGGCTCGTCCAAGTAAACAGAAATGATTTGTTCATTTCCCGACTCGGTCTTCGGGTACGAGTATTTGGATCATTTTTCACGTTACCTGCATAGGCTCTGTAGTGGTAGCTAGAGGAAACGCTAGAGGGAACGATTCGTTCATTTCCCAACTCGGTCTTTCTACGAGTCTTTGGATCATTTTTCACATGACCTGCATAGGCTCTGTAGTGGTAGCTAGAGGAAACGAACGATTCGTTCATTTCCCGACTCGGTCTTTCTACGAGTCTTTGGATAATTTTTCACGTGACCTGCATAGGCTCGGTAGTGGTAGCTAGAGGAAACGAACGATTCGTTCATTTCCCGACTCTGTCTTTCTACGAGTCTTTGGATCATTTTTCACGTGACCTGCATAGGCTCTGTACTGGACGAAACGAACGATTCGTTCATTTCCCGACTCGGTCTTTCTACGAGTCTTTGGATCCTTTTTTCACGTGACCCGCATTGTATTTTTTAGTAGAGGAAACAGTTTCCTCATTCCCTTTCGCGTGGCCGCTGTTTTAGTAAGACGTGAATGATATTTGCTCCAGTCATCATACTGACCGGTTTTGTTATTTTCACTTTACATTTACACTTACAGTTTAGTGCAGTGTAATTGTTTAAATGATAATTAAATGCTAGGGTGATAATAAATGACCAAATCATACAACTGTCATGATACATAATTTTAATGTATCATATTTTAACTATTTTAAAATAGTATCTGCTGGTGCACATGTCATGCACTAACCTACATGAGAATATGATACGTGTTTGCAATGGACGGATAAGCCCCCCCCCCCCCCCCGTTGAAGTGAACGAATGACTCGAAAAAAGATTCGTTCATTTTACGGAACGAGATTCAAAGAACCGAATCAATAAAATGATCCGAACTTCCCATCACTAGATGGTACTGTTTGAATCGCGATTCCATCTTCTACTGCCGGTAACGTCGTAGAATAATCTTCAAAGGGGGTTCTTTATTAATGAATGAATACAATATTTATTTATTTATTTATTAAGGATCCCCATTAGTCTACACCATGGTGGAGACTATTCTTCCTGGGGTCCAGGCAAAAAATATTACAATACAATATAAATACATAAAATGCAGTACAGCATGATCAATTATCACAAAAACACAGACTTAGAAAACAACATTTACATTAAAAGTAAAATAATACCTAAAATCCCTTAAATACCTAAAATAATAATCTAATCTACTATAATTTCCTTTCTAATTATAGCTGCCTTAAGTTTCCTTTTGAAATCACATTTATTTCGTGTTAGAGTCACATATGAGGGGAGCACATTCCAGTATGAAATGGCTCTGTACATTACTGTTTTCTTAAGTGCATTGGTTCTGGGTAGAGGAAAAGTAAAGTGACCACTTATTGCCTGTCTAGTATTATAACCATGTCTCTCATTTGCAGGTGATAGCTGTAAATACAAACTGACAGGTTTCTGTGAGGAATACACATTATTTAAAAACAGAATAAGGCTACATGCCAGTCTTTCATCCACCCTCATCCATGACAGCCTGGCATGCATAACCTCCACACTACTCCTAACAGAGCAGTGAAGTGCCAGTCTTGCCGCTCTGTTCTGAGCAAGCTGAAGTTTACTGAGTTAATATGAGTAGGCTAAATGCCTGAAAATATCACGAGAAGGGAAAACTTAAAAGGACGTTTAAGTCATAGAGATTAGGTCAATTTTTACACCCGTGCCAAATTTATTCGTTTTGATTCAGCTATGAGGCTGCCTCTTGCAGGGTAAATGAGAAGACATCATATTTCATTCTACACTTCACTCGTATTTTGAGTTGTAAATGAGCAGCAAAAAAAAGATGCTTTTAAATCTATGTAATCTTTATAAATAATAAGTAGGCCCTATGCATTTTTATATAAAATATACAGAAATATCAGTTGTAAAAATGTCATTAAAAACGGAACCTGTGCAACCGACGCAAGCAAGCACACCCTACAATTTACCCAGAAATTGTACCCTCTCTAGTTGGGTGTGCTTTGCCTTCGGCAAGGGCACAACCTTTGTTCTCTCACCTATATATTATTTATTTATTGTTTATTTTTGCCCCCCTAAGGATCAGTCAATATTTGGACTACATAGACAACGCCTGTGTCAAAATGTTTGTCTTGGTCTTGATTGCGTTGCTTGTATTTTTATTTACGTTCCGTTGCACGGTTTAGGAGGTTACAACGTTTTTGTGGCAAAAAAGTGCCTTTAGTCAACGAAGGGTACTCAGTGCTAGCTACGTCACCACATCAGCACACGTTAGCAACGAAGCATTGAATTAATGTGCTGTTGCACAGCGAGTATCGTATAGTGCCGTGGTGTACTACTACCAAAGAACTTATATTGACTCTTTGCCACTACTAGCAGCATCATACATGTACATTTAAGCAAATCAAAACTTGCATGTACAGTAAGTAATGTCACATTAAAGAATGTATGTAAAGTTTAAACTCAAGCTTGTGTGGTGCGTCGCTGGCTTCAGTGCCACAGCCTAAACTTGGAGTCAGGTGGCTGACCGGTGAGGGAATCGGGATAGTAATCCAAAGGTTGCCAGTTCGATACCCGGTCATGCCAACTGACGTTGTGTCCTTGGGCAAGGCACTTCACCCTACTTGCCTCGGGGGAATGTCCCTGTACTTACTGTAAGTCGCTCTGGATAAGAGCGTCTACTAAATGTAAATGTAAAATGTAAACTTTATGTCAAAACACATTCTCATTTCCGGCGCTTTCAAACAATCCCCTCACTCAGTGAAGTTTGGCTAGCCACCGCAACTAGCTTGCTCGTAGCAAACTTCTTTTGAATTAGCCATTTCTCCCTAAATAGATTTAAAGCTTATTTACATTGTTGGGGACATATTTTCAGTTTGCAGATGGTACTGTTTGAATCGCGATTCCATCTGAAATACTGCCAGTGACAACGTTGTTACGTTAGCAACGACGCATGGATACAACGTGCATAGATGTGCTGTTGCACAGCGAGTATCGTGCCGTGGTGTACTAGCAGCATCATACATGTACATTTAAGCAAATCAAGACCTGCATGTACAGTAAGTAATGTCACATTAAAGAATGTATTTAAACTCAAGCTTGTGTGGTGCGTCGCTGGCTTCAGTGCCACAGCCTAAACTTTATGTCAAAAGAAACATTCTCATTTCCGGCACTTAAAAACAATCCCCTCACTCAGTGAAGTTTGGCTAGCCACCGCAACTATCTTGCTCGTAGCAAACTTCTTTTGAATTAGCCATTTGTCCCTGAAAAGATGTAAAGCTTATTTACGTTTTTGGGGGCATATTTTCAGTTAGCAGATGGTACTGTTTGAATCTTGATTCCATCTGAAATACTGCCGGTGACAACGTTGTTGCAGTAGCTTGTTTCAAAGGGGGTTCGCTTGTTTCAAAGGGAGTTCTTGAGTAGGCTAAATGCTTGAAAATATCACGAGATGGGAAAAAACTTAAATGGACGGACCCACCTGCAACTGACGCAAGCGAGCACACTTTACAATTTCCACAGAAATTGTACCCTCTAGTTGGGTGTGCTTTGCCTTCGGCAAGGGCACAACCTTTGTTCTCTCACATATATATTTATTATTATTATTATTGTTTATTTTCGCGCCCCTAAAACTCAGTCAATATTTGGCCTACATAGACAACCTAGGTGTCAAAAGTTTCGTCTTGGTAGCGATTGAGTTGCTTCTATTGGGATTTACGTTCCGTTGCACGGTTTAAGTAGAAATTAAGTTTTTGTGGCAAAAAGTTAAGCTAACGGTGGCTAACTTGCTAGCCACAGTCAATGACGCTACTTACGTCACTAACGTCATGTAAACTCGCGTGACTACCTCTAGCAGAACATTAGCGTCACTGTGTCCAATCCCGACTGGTTTTTAGCTAACATTCTGATAAAATGCCACTTCAAATATTGATAAAAATAATCGTATCACGTTTTCAGCTGATTTACTGATTTCACGTTAAGCTTTAACTTCTTACCTTTCGAGCTAAATATTGTTTAAAAATTTAGAGTTAGCTTAGCCTTTACTAGAGCCGGTCAAAAGACGCTGGCGCCGGTAAATTAGCCGTGCGCTACCCTTGTCCAAACCCGACCGCACTTCTAAACACTGGCCGCTGCTGTTTTTCTGGGGATATTAACTTGATCCAGGGTCACCAAACTGACCATCAATGCTGTCAACATATCCGGGGACGTAGTTATGTCCTCCACAATAAGATATCACGCTTCAACATCTCCAAACTATGCGATAAAATCTCAATTTGACTGTATACCACCACCTGCTGGATGTTTTGTTGAACTCTTCTCAAAGTTTGCTAGCCCTCATCCCTTCCTCCCCTCGACTACAGGTCACGTCATACATGATCGTGTATTTTCATTGGCAAGACAAAGTAGTGTTAAGCTAGCATTGAAATACACATATGCTAACCCATAGTAGCAGTACGATGACAACACAGACACACTTGTCAGAGTAAAGATCGTCGCCCAAGCGTCGCCCGAGTGTCGCGGAGTGGTCTTTCGGCCAAAGTAACTTTCCTATATTATTTAGACATGTAAACGTCCATATATGTTCATGAAATTTTACACGTAGATTGTTTGGTATGCCTAAAAAAATACTACTTACACTTTGCTGGCGATAGCAAAAGAAAATGCTGGCAAAAAGACCGGAAACTGAGTGTCCAAACCCCGTTCGGGTTTGGACAATTAGGGACTTTAAGCAGTGACGTTAGAGGGACGGCTACGGCGTCTGCTAAACATTCCATGGGGTTGCCGTAGTAGTGGTATTTGATTATCACTAAGCAACATTGTAACCTCTCAACGGCTACTTAATGCGCAACCGACGTTGGTCTGAACATTATTTAGGCTACAATGTCTCTTAAAATGGCCGGGAGCACTTGTTATATTCTTTAGATGATAATTTAATAACAGAGGAGGAGTTTACATTACTGTATGACATGAACAGGTCCAGCAATTTAGATTTGCCGTATAAACAGTATACACCTTTTAATTTGGATGATATGGAGGACGATGAATGCCTTGCTGAGTTTCGGGTGAGAAAAACTGACATACCACTGCTGGTGGAGGCTCTTGGCATACCCGACGAGTTTGTCTGCGAGCAGAGAAGTGTGGTGGCTGGCACAGAGGCGCTCTGCATGCTACTAAAGAGGCTCACATACCCATGCCGTTATAGCGACATGATGCAGCGATTTGGGCAGCGACCAGTACCAGTCTTGTGCATGGCAACAAATTGCGTGATAGATTTCATTTACGATGTTCACCATCGCAGAATTACCGAGTGGAACAACACAATTTTAAACCCAGTTGCTTTGCAAACATATGCTGACTGCATACAACAAATGGGCGCACCACTGGACAACTGCTTTGGCTTCATAGACGGCACAGTACGACCTATCGCCAGACCAGGAATGAACCAGCGGGTGATGTACAATGGCCACAAGAGTGCATAGCTTGAAGTTCCAGGCAGTTGCCATCCCAAATGGCTTAATTGCCCACCTACATGGTCCAGTAGGTAAGTTCCCTGACTTATGTGACAAAGTGTTACAGAAAAAAAACACATTTAGGCCTACTCCTAATGCTGAGTTTGATGTAATAAATAATACCTATTTTGTTTTGCAGAGGGAAGGAAACATGATTCAGGGCTTTTAGCAGACTCTGGTTTACTACCTGTAATGGAACAGCATGCAGTGTCCCCAGCCGGCCATCCAATGTGCCTATATGGAGATCCTGCATATCCACTGCGTGTCCACCTCCAGGCCCCATTCAGAAATGTCAATCTCACTCCCCAGATGATGGCATTCAACAAATGCATGAGTGAAGTGAGAGTGTCTGTAGAGTGGATGTTTGGAGACATCGCCAATTATTTTAAGTTCATGGACTTTAAGAAAAATTTAAAAATTGGGTTGAGTAGTGTAGGCAAACTGTACATTGTATCTGCTTTATTAAGAAATGCACTCACTTGCCTGTATGGTAATCAGACATCCACATTTTTTAAATTGGATCCTCCACACATTCTGGACTATTTTTCATGAGTTATTTACTCTCTGTCGAGTGCATATGTTAACTAAGGCTAAAGCCTTAACCCACAAATCCATTGAAATAAATTACTAAATTCTATACACCTTTACATTTTTATGGTATTAGTGTGAATATATATAATGATAAGATTGTAGTACAAAATTGTATTTAATTGTTAATCAAGACATGTTATAGTAGCAAGACTATAAGATCTCACCTTAATAAAGAGCAATGTCCCGACATGCATGTATAATATTTTGTTTTATTATTAAACATTGGTCATCTCAAAATGATTTGTTTATATTATTATTTATTTTATTATTATTTATTTATTTTATTTTGTGAGTTTTTCAATTAGAGCAGGATGGCCAGACACTGAATATGCTCCAGTCCAGTTTCACTGCAAGAGAAAAAAAAGAAAACACAAGTTGCCTGACATGTTTCTAAAAGTAACCAACATGATATCAAATGTCAACAAGATTTGTAAGACACCAGCCAAAGTGTTCACAAGTAGAATTTACAGTATACATAAAGTGTAATAACATTGCTTTCATCAAAAGCACAGCTGACAGATGCTACATATCTAGTGCTTCAGACATTACCTCTTAAATTGAATCACTGAATCACTATTTGGTTAATCTTTCAATTACAGCAAGCAATGCTTGCCCTTGCTGCTGCTGCTGCTGCTGAAGGAGCATGGCCTGGGTAGCCTGCATTTGGGCCTGCTGTTGCTGCATCATTTGTATCACATCTATCATCTGCTGCTGCGACTGTTCTGACTGCCCTCCTAGCTTGCTCCTCCATCTCTTGCTTTTTAAATTCTAGCTCTTTCTCTCTCAGCTCTCTGTCAATTTGACTTCTCTCTCTCAAAAATGCAATTGTATCATTGCCACTTCTCCTATGCTTGTTGCTTAACTCCTCTCCATCCTCACTCAGCCTTCGTTTTGTCTGGCCTATCCTCTCCATGGCCCTCTTCCTAGCCTCCTCTGCTTTGGCCCTGTCTGCATCGATCTTCCCTCTGTCACTACATCCTCTCATTTCTTCAACTGCCTTCTCCTTTTCTGTTATTTCCTCAATTAATTGATCTAATTCTGTGATTTCTATTGATGTCCCGGTACTCCTCATCTTTACTATTTTTCTTCTTATATTTGTCCTGGATCAGGGCAAACCTCTCTCTCACAGACCTTTGTGAAACTTTAAATTGAAGGTCCAGGGAACTATTCAGGGCGTCTGCTATAGTAGACCAAGTCTTCCCCTTGTCCACACTCCCCTTCTTGAATCGGAAAGGCTCCGAAACTAGAATTTCTCTTGCGAGTATCACATCATGCCTCTCTGTCCACTCCATGGGGGCACTAGATACATTTGGGCAACTAGTTAACCAAGCTTCAAAATATGACCTGCTACATAGTTTTGGATATAAAGTATGCTATAGTTAAGATACCTGTCTTGATAAATAATTCTAATCAAAACTGTTGAGAATAGCCAATTTGTTAGCTACAACGTTAGCCTGGCTAACTAACGGTAATGTTACTTACCAGTACTGTGGTCTAGCATCCTCTTGAGTTTTGGCAAATGATGTCATGTCTATGAACAAACAGGAAAATCGGTCAAATTAACCAGTATCTTTAACAAATATACTATATATAATCCACAAAGCTACTAACGGTAGAATCGAATGTAAACGAAATGGCAGTGTCAAATACGACAAAAACGTATAATCACCTGCTTGAAACCCGACGTTTTTCAGAGTACGGCAAACCAGTCGCTCTCACGTAGCGTTAGTAGACCGCTGGGCTACAACGGCAGGAAATTTCGAGATAGAATTTCGAGATAGGATTTTCGTTTTCTCGAACGCCGTAGCCGTCCCTTCAACCGTCGCTGCTTAAAGTCCCTAATAGTAGTTTACAGCGGTCGGGATTGGACACAGTGACGTTAGTTTAGCAGCTCATTAACTTCTGGGAGATAGCTAAGCTAACTGCTTTACTGCAAGACAGAAACGCCACAAGCAAAGAGGCCAGGGTGATAACTATTTACTCATTTTACTTTGTGATATGACACACAATTGTGGTGTGTAATGTACAATATAAGATGATATTATTAAGGAAGTACATACACTTTCGGAAACAGTAGTCTACTATTTCACTGAAGTATTAGCATCATGACATTAGCCTCTGTTGCCCGGGCAACACATACTTCAGTGGTCTATGATGCATCTGTTTTCAATCGTTAAAATAAACATTCCTCACAAATACATTTTCGTTGTAGGGTTTATTATGACATTAGATTACAAGTAAACGATTTGTGGGTGAAATTATAATTACCTGTGGTTTCAAAACAGTGTAGCTCACTGCAACGCTGTAGCCTACGCGAGACTATGGAAGGCCAAAAGGACAAGTATTAGGACGTCTCCGTGTGTCAACCACGCGTAATTGACGCAAAGACGGTGTCCATTACGCCGACTTCCATACAAAGTCGGCGTCTTTTTCGCCTCAAATTGAACCGTGTCACAAAGCACGCGTCTAAATAAACGCGTGCATTTTTGAGACGTGTCTATCAAACCACACGAAATTAACGCCTGGTTTGGCTCAATCAGCGTCTGGTTTTCCAAAATTAAAGTCTGCTTGCTTGAATCTCCGATGGGAAATTACGGCAACAATTGTAACATCTAATACGTAAGTAAAGTAGGTCTTAGAATGCTCGTGCGAGCTAGGCTACTATCAAATAAAATGCTAGTTAGCTATTAGTAAGAAGTTGGTGGTCACAATTGCAATACTCTATGATATAACAATTGGTGCAGAGACAAATAAATGCAGTAATATCAGGCTGGCTGGCTGTCTGTCTGGCTTGGAGCTTTGTGAACTTCCCTTGCACTGCGATTGCGTTGCCTCAGTATTGTGCGCAAATGCGCAAACTTAGTTGGTGGCAATATACAACTGTTGTTAGGCTAATCTTCAAGTCAAGTGTATTTTATTGTCATTTTCAATTGCATATGGTTGTACATAATAAAAACGAAACAGAGTTTCAAGTTCAAGTCTTTTAATGTCAGATGCACAGACCAACACAGGGTCAGACTGTGCACTGAAATTCTTAGGACAAGACAACGCAAAGCAACCTGGCATAACATGACATATAAGTACTCAGAACAAGTGTACACCTATGACAAGCTAACATATAATAAACCTCCTAAATAAATTCAAAATAAACACTAAACCTATTCCCCCAGGACCATGATGCCATATAAAACAACATATAACAGTAATTGGTGCCAGTGCAAACGTATGTAGCCTACAGTTACAGGCCAGTATGTTCAGTGACAGGACAATATGTACAGTGATTGGAGGTAGCAGTTATGAAGTGATAGGTTCTCGTGCCAATATATTGTGATGCCAATTTGTTGAGCGGTCATCTTCCTTGTATAGACCTAGAAAAGTGAAATACACAGCCAAGGTGACAGAAATAAAGGTTCGTCTGCTGTCCTTCACATTCACACACTGTTGTCTTTATACTTAACAGATCATCTATGATGTCCCAAAGGCCCAACTCCTTCTCAGGTCACCTTCTGGCAGCAACCATGCAGCTGGATTTCACTGTGCAACCAGGCCTACCCAAGCTGCTGCTGCTGGGCCCAGGGTTGATTGTAATGGCACACTGGGACTTGCAGATGACCTGAAATACATGTTTTTCTTTCTGCTGTGTAAGATGTAGGCCTACTGCTTTTAACTTGCGTCGAACGCTATTAAACCCTCCCATGGTCAGCAAACACTAGCCATTGCTCTACTTCAGAAAGGATACTGTTCACTGCTGTATGAGTCAATAGGACATTACCTGAATGACTTGTAGTGATCGGGAGGTTATGCCTGTGCTGATGATGGTATAAACCATGTTAGATTGTTGGCTCTGTGCATTGCACAGAGTATTGCAATTGTGACCACCAACTTCATACTAATAGCTAACTAGCATTGTATTTGATAGTAGCCTAGCTCGCACGAGCATTCTAAGACCTACTTTACTTACGTGTTACAATTGTTGCCGTAATTTCCCATCGGAGATTCAAGCAAGCAGACTTTAATTTTGGAAAACCAGACGCCGATTGAGTCAAAACCAGGCGTTAATTTCGTGTGGTTTGATAGACACGTCTCAAAAAAGCACGCGTTTATTTAGACGCGTGCTTTGTGACACATTAAAAGCACGCGTCTAAATAAACGCGTGCTTTGAACGTGTCACGTGACACGGTTCAATTTGAGGCGAAAAAGACGCCGACTTTGTATGGAAGTCGGCGTAAATTTGGTTTACACACGGAGACGTCCTAATACTTGTCCTTTTGGCCTGCCATAGGAGACACTACAAAAACATCTACACAGCTGTTTAGGAAGTCAAACGGCGACAGAACATGTTCGGCACTCCCCTTAAATCAAAAGTCTATCTAACTACTAACCTGAACTTCATTGCCACAGCCTAAACTTTGTAAATCTGTTCATGAAAATAATTTCAGCCTAAACCCGTACAACGGAACGTTAAATCCAATTCAACCAACGCAATCGCTACCAAGACAAACACAGCAGTAGTCTAGTACTGTACCGTAGTACTAGTACAATTTACCGGGGCAGCTTGTCCACACAGGGCTATATCGCATTTTGCGTTGTTACTGACAATGATCGCTACCAGTGAGCTTTTTATGAATGAGCGATTTTCCACAAAATAAATGTAAAGCTTATTTACGTTTTGGGGGGCATATTTTCAGTTAACAGATGGTACTGTTTGAATCGCGATTCCATCTTCTACTGCCGGTAACGTCGTAGAATAATCTTCAAAGGGGGTTCTTTATTAATGAATGAATGCAATGAGTAGGCTAAATGCCTGAAAATATCACGAGAAGGGAAAAACTTAAAAGGACGTTTCAGTCATAGAGATTAGGTCAATTTTTACACCGGTCTGCCAAATTTATTCGTTTTGATTCAACGATGAGGCTGCCTCTTGCAGGAGAAATGAGAAGACATCTATTTCATTCTACACTTCACTCGTATTTTGAGTTGTAAATGAGCAGCAAAAAAAAAAATGCTTTTAAATCTATGTAATCTTTATAAATAATAAGTATGCATGTTTATATAAAATATACAGAAATATCAGTTGTAAAAATTTCATTAAAAAACAGACCCCTGTGCAACCGACCCAAGCAAGCACACCCTACAATCTCCCCAGAAATTGTACCCTCTCTAGTTCTATTTGCATTTTCTTCTTCAAGACTGCACATTTTATGCCATAATCAAAAAGAAAACAGAGCGGACATTGCTTTTTCGTTTTCGTGGTCTGCCCGCAAAGTACTAGCCTGGTCCAAACCAGACTCTTGTACATTTCATTTGTACAGAGAGTCTGGCCTCGCTCCATTGACAAGTGTTGACTTCCTTGTAGGCGGGTACTCCGTTGAAGCTTAAAACTATTGGATCTGCCCAGAGCCACTCTGATCTGCCATAACCAATCGCTAGCGTTTGCCTTAGCCAATTCCTTCACCACTACTGTAACAGAGCTAGCTGCCGTGGCTGGAAAATCAAACTGTTCCCGAACCCCGTGGGGAGGAGGGCCACAACATCATGGCCACCAACAAAACTCAGCAAAACTTGTTCTTGCTCTGGCTTTAGCTTAGGGATATTCGGCAGCGTTGCCACATCGGACCGAATGGCTTCACTCGCATCTTTCTCTGCCGCCATTACGGAACTACAACACAAACTAGCGCACGACATCAACGTCATCGTTCTCAGCCACTCCCTCTGTTCGCTGATTCGCCGGTAGAAAATCAACCGGAGACATCTGACTTACATACCTCATGGCCAGACCTAGTACAGAAGCAAAATCTAAATTGAGCGGAAGTACGTAGGAGGGCAGAGCCAGGCTACAATAATGCAGCCACATTCTTAAAATGAAAAAGCATTTCTGCAAATGCATTTTAATTTTCTAATTTTACATTTCAAATTGAATTTTGGTATCTATTTGCAGGGGCATATTTTGAAAATTAAATCTCAAATGTCTATTTTTCATTTTAATTAAGTGAAAGATTGAGCACTCTTGAAGAAGAAAATTAAAATGCAAATAGGATGATTGATTACTAATTTCACTTATGAGTCAAATAATGCAGCCACATTCTTAAAATGAAAAAGCATTTCTGCAAATGCATTTTAATTTAAATTTTGGTCACGATTTGCTTCCATAGGGATTCAGCATTGGTCTACATAATGAGTTTGCGCTCCCGTATTTTCAGGGTTGTCTTCAACGCAGCATCCCATGCAAATAATCCCACCCGCATTCTGTGAAGACTCAATCTTATTCTACCCCTGATTGGGTAATACTCGCTGCCATCGTTGGTTTGATCGGTTTGTTTCAGGTTCACGGCCTATCAGAGTGCATGCTGCGGCATGCGTCCCTTATTTTTCTGTATTGAAGGTGGCAACGCTAGCAGTGATCCCTGTTCAGGTCATGGCAGATTTTGTATTCGAATATTTCTGTTGGAGTATTAATTAATAACATGAAAATAACTGATTTCCATGACTTTCCCAGGCCTGGAAAATACAATTTTGAAATTCCACAACTTTTCCAGGTTTTCCATGACCGTACGAACCCTGAATATAGTACTTCTGAGAAATGTATGTAAGCATACAGCCTATATAGGTTTCATATATTTCTTTTTGAATCAATACAGTGACGTTGCTTATGCTAATTTAGCAAAGCATCATTTATTATGAGCTTTATGTGTAAATGCTAATCATCACCCTTAAAACCTAACAGCGTTAATGCTTGTCAACCCATATCATATGGTTCAGTAAAATGTAAATGTGTATCCATGTATCTGTGAGGAGAGAACAAGAGAGAGAAATAGATTAACAGAGAGAGAGAAAGAGAGAAGGGGGAAGAAACAAAGAGATAGATGCACAGTGTTAGAGAGAGGTTCCATCTCTCTCTTTCTCTCTCCTTCTTCTCCACCTGAGTGGCCAAGCTCCTGCTCGACTGACATTGGCAGTGCATCGTGGGAACCCATCTGGTAGTGGTGTTGACAGGAGGAAACCTGCTAATTAGTTCCCCCTTTCGAGGGGTGGGGCTGCCAACAGTCCCCAGCTGTCAGCACACAGTCCCAGTGAAGAGGGGGAAGAGATGGAGGGGCACAGGGGTATTGAGGGAGGAGATATGGGTGGACACACCACACATGGGAGGAGAGAAAGAGAAAAAGAGAGGGGAAAAGGGTATAAGACAGAGAGAGCGAGAAACAAGGTAATGAGAGAAAAAGAGAGAATGAAAAAGAACGAGGGAGAAAACAGGTGATCCATTTTCGTCAAGAGACAGTGAGAGGTAGGCAGATAGAAGGACAAACAGGAGAGATTATGCTTTCATTCCTCAACCTACAAGGGGCATGCGGAGAATCCACTTTTGGGGGGGGGGATCCAGATTTGATAGAACTGGTTTATGCACCTCTCTAGAGCAGAGAATTGCTTTATGTTGAGCTCCATATTATATATCAGGGTGTATAGGTGTTTGAAGGAACCATGAAGGACTCATGGTTACAATGCATTGTCTGGTGATGGATTTGGCCCTTTGGCTCTCTCCGTCAGGAATGGACCCATTTCATATTCCAGGTGAGTTTAGGTCAATGGTCTAGGTGAATTTCAACAGAACCATGAACCATGCGTCCTAACAAAGTTCCTAAGATAGCTGGCATGTGCATACATGGTGCTTGTTTGTTACTCCTTAACCCTCGTGCTGCCTTCGGGTCACATGACCCAAAGGTTCATAATGAACCATCGTTGTGTTTACCCAATTTTACCCAATACAAAAACAAATACAAATAATTTTCTTTTAACCTTTGCAATGTGGGGGGTCTGAGACAGCCTAGCTGTTAAAAGAAAATGCTTCACTTTGTCTTTGTATGCAGTAAATCTGTCGCAATACGACGGTGGGTCACAATGACTGATGGGTCAGAATGACCCGAAGATAACACAAGGGTTAACCAACTATTGTACCCCAATGTTGTTCATGCGTATCCATTTGAGAGATTGTATACAGAAACCAACCAGAGAACAAACCACCAGAAACCAGGGTTCCATAAGCGGACAATGAAATCTCACGTTCCAATTTTGACGCTGCTGGGGATATTGTTCCAGAAGCACGCAGGGTGAAATTGGCATTTAAACCTGCCTGCATTGCCCTGAGGGACCTTTACCTTGTACCGGTTCAGAATAATCATTGTGGAATAATTGACTCACAACGCCAATGCATACATTCATACAGGATATAATTAGATTTTGTGGTGCTGATTTTAGCTCTGAGTGTGTGTGCATGTGTGTTTTTGGCCCAGAGGGCTTCTACATTGACCCTTGTTTGTCTCTCCCTCAGGCAGAGATGATCACAGACATGCAAACATAAACACACATACCTTTACATACAGGATTTAACACAAATACAAACACAATGACACATACCTTTACATACAGGACTGTACACAAAGACATGTATGAATATCTAGCCCTAATCAGCGTTCTAATCTAAACTGTATGACACAGCACTTAACCCTTGTGTTATCTTCGGGTCATTCTGACCCATCAGTCATTGTGACCCACCGTCGTATTGCGACAAATTTACCGCATACAAAGACAAAGTGAAGCATTTTCTTTTAACAGCTAGGCTGTCTCAGACCCCCCACATTGCAAAGGTTAAAAGAAAATTATTTTAATTTGTTTTTGTATTGGGTAAAATTGGGTAAACACAACGATGGTTCGTTATGAACCTTTGGGTCATGTGACCCGAAGGCAGCACGAGGGTTAACCCAGTCCTCTCTATCATACTGGGACATGTGTATGTACACGCTCTATCACCAATCAAGACCAACGTTTAGTCTTTACCCTCTTTGGCCCCTTAGCATCATACTACCATAGCAACAGGGACTTCCTGTATGGCAGATAAAATCAGAAAAGAACAGGGAGCATGGAAACCTATCCTTATCTTACTTTGATTTGAACTCATTGAGTTGCACCAACCCAGCCCTCTTACGTCAAGTGTGTGGGTGTGTGTGTGTAAGAGAAAGAGAGAGGACGAAAGATAAAGAGGGAGCGAGAGAAAGAGGGAGAGAGGGTCCTAGATGTTCAGTACTACAAGGTTGTACAGATGCAGCTGTAAGGACATAGAAGCTTGGATTTTAACCAATCAAGTGCCTGGGTGTGTACTCATGCGCATGCAAGGTTGGTGATGTGTGTGCACTCGCTTCTGCCATCCAACTCCGTGATTGGCATTCCACTGATCTCCCTGCAGGGTTCCAAACAATAAATATGGAAATATGAACATAACAGCCAAGCTTTTGTCTAACCGCCGTTTGCCCATTGCACAGTTTAGTCAAGTATCACTTCAGACAAAACAGACTGCCTGACCAGTAGCACACACAGTCAGATTGAAGATAGCTTCCCTGACAGTCATCATATCAGACAGCCTGCTTTACAGTTCTCACAATCAAAGCATAATAACAAGCAAGGGCACTGGTCATGCCCCTCTGTGAACATTAGCCAGCAATGAACTTGTTGTTTGATGAGATTGAAGTATAAGAGACCATGTGGGACTCAAATACATTTTGAAGTTGTACATCCACAAGTAAATGACTAACTAGAAAGGTACATTTTCTGAAGAAAATGTGTGTGTTTGCTGAAAGCAGTTGAAACGATTGTTTTGATGGCTTGAATAGTGAAGGTTTTACAAAACTTTTAAAAGAGGTATGTGCTTTAAAAACAAAATGGTGAGAAAAAGTGTTAAAAGTATATCTGTCATTGTTATGCATTGCGATATTTTCTTACTATTGAAAATGGAGAAAAAACAGTGATGAAAAGAGTATCTTATTGACTTTCATACATTTTTAATCGTTAAAAGTAGTGGTGGGCATAGATTAATTTTTTTAGATTAAAATGGCTCATTTGAATTCCACCGAAGGCATTCAGAATATGTGTGCTACCCAAATAATGACTAAAAGTAAGTCTTTGAGAACGGGTTTCTCAAGCCAGGTGGCGCATTAGACCAGGGGCTCATCTCCTGTTTCCAAAATGCATCACAAACTGCTTGAGAAAGCTGTTCTATATAATTGGTGATGAAAATAAATTATGTTCAATAAGATGTACTTGTGTTTATTAACTGTTTATTAGATTAGTTAGCTTGGCTGATAGAGCTGTGCTGACGGGCTTGCCTCGGTTGCACTCAAACAGTAGTTTGACGACGACTCTTCCCCTGCGCTACATCAGTGCTTGGCCCGGCATCTTCCGCATTAGCTAAGGGAAGCTTTGCGTTTAGGTGGTATTTGAGACTGGAAGAACTCCTACAGTAAACTAATTCCGCATAGCACAAGGTGCAAACAGCCTTAGTCTTGTCGAGGTTTCCATTGGGAAGCTTCTTAAAAATACATTTTCCCTGAAGCAAACCAGGCGGCTTCATAGCTGCATCCATGTTAGAACGTTACGTTTGATGTGATCATTTCATACACAAGGCATACACACAGGTTCAAAGACTCGTTCTCGCCCTCTACAGTGCAATTCGGCAAGGTATACATCCGCGCTAAAATATCAAGGTGAAAGTCATTATAGCTTGCGTAGTACAGACCCAGCTCCATACCCAACTTTGAGAATAGATTAACGGCGATATTTTTTTTATCGCCAGATAAGAGTCTCAGGTTAACGCAGCGCGTTAACGCCGATAACGGCCCACCACTAGTTAAAAGTATTAAAGAATGAAAGATTGAGAAACAGAAAAAAGTTTGAAGTTAGAAAAATGAGCAAATATAGTGATGAAGAGTATATTGCATAACAGTTATCAATATCATAGCAGACAAAAGTATGTCAGCAATATGAAGGTGAAAAAAAGTGTTGCTTTGAAACCAAAATGGTGAGACAGTGTTAAAAGTATATCTGTCATTGTTATGCATTGCAATATTTTCTCACGGTTGAAAAAGGAGAAAAAAGAGTGATGAAAAGGGTATCTTATTTAATTTCATAAATGTTAAAGCGTTATGTTAGAGCCATTTTATTTAATTCTAAACCTTTTACAGTTTTAAACCTTAGTATTAGTTAGACTTGTACACTTCTTATTTAAGATTCTTATATGTTTAATGTGTGCACCTTCCTGCCACAGTAAATTCCTTGTCTGTGTGATGTTTCTTGGCGAATGAAACCCATTCTGAAAAGTATTAATAATTGAAAGATGTAGAAACAGAAAAAAGTTTGAACAGTGGAACAGTGAAGCGCTTTGGCCAATCGGATTGGTTCCTTGTTTCTTGTAACGTAGCAACTGTTGGTCATTGTCAACATTTCTAACCTAGAATCTAGGTTTTAGGTTCAAGATGAAGGAGAAACTAATCATGTGT
Source organism: Osmerus eperlanus (assembly GCF_963692335.1). NCBI lineage: Eukaryota > Metazoa > Chordata > Actinopteri > Osmeriformes > Osmeridae > Osmerus > Osmerus eperlanus. The sequence continues at coordinate 1,033,368 of NC_085030.1, forward strand.
GCCTGCACAACCAGTCCTGTTCAGACACTTCATTTAAAGATGACATCAAAATAATAATCCATAGTGCAGGGTTGCCGATGTTGTCGTTGTCCCTGGTGAGTTTTTTTAATTCAATCTCGTCACATTATGTGACTTTGTTGTGCAACTGGAAAAGCTAGCTACTCTAACTCAGAATGCTGCTGCAAAAAAAGCAGAACTATTGTGGGTGGTAAATAAGATCATGCTACATCTAGCCAGCGGATCATTTCTTGCAAGTGTGTCAAAGTGGTATTTTTACAGACTGTATTAACACCGTAGGCGTGAATAATGCATGCATCGTCATTGTCGTCCATCTTAAGCCGAAGAAGCTAGAGAGGATGCAATGGGAGATTTCCTACAGTAAGGTAGATACTGCTTCAAATTGAAAACGGAGACGATCTTTTGATTAAAGACAAGTTCCTTAACCTCTGTTGTCAATATCGCCGATAAAAAGTAAATACTGTTACGAAGCATTTGTTCTATGGCAGCTACAGTACTGTATGATGACAGTCGTAGCTAGCGTTGTAAGCACTCGTCACTAGAATGGCCATAACTTTAAAACAAAAGATCATATTTCAAATATGTCTGCTGTTCTACATTGCCCACACAATTATGTATATATATCAACTCTAACATGGCCTGTATCTTGTATTGAAATTGCTCGAAATTAGCTTGTCTAATGTATGGTGGACTGAGAAAACATATTTGTCAAAGCGGAGCGAGCGGATGTCGTGGGAGAATTCCTACTGTGTTAGATTTACTGCTTCAAATTGAAAACGGAGAAGAAATTTAGAGTAAAGACACGTTTCTTAACGTCTGTGTTCAATATCGTCAACTAAAAGTAAAAACTTTTCAGTTACGAAGCTTTTGTTCGTAGTAACGCCAGCTGCAGTAAACCTTTCGTGACCCCGGTTTGGCTGTTCGTGACAGTCGGATATGACAGTGTTGAGCCTCGATTTTTGCAGATTTCTGTGAAACTTTCGTAAAGAAAAATAATCTAGCTAGATTATGTACACTTTAAGTTCAATGTACATACCTTGTTTGGCCAATTTGGTCGATTGTGGAAAAAAGTAGAACCGTTTTTAGTTATGGAGAGCCATCGCGCTAGCTTGGAATTGCGTTATCCCACTCATCACTTCAGTGGTCATAACTTTTAAACAAACTAGAAAAGGCTGTTCCTGCGAAACAGCAGTGAGAATGCTGAAAACCTGAATGGGGATAGCTGACCATGCTAAAAAAGCTGAAAATAGTGAAAATTTAGTAGAATTTATACGCTGAAGCTTCAAAGCAACCGAAAGGTATTTTTGAAAGGGGCTGGAGCAGCATTCCAACAATGATTTGAAAGGATTTACCATTACTTTTAAAGGGAGAATAATTTGCACAAAAACCTTAATATTTTAAAAAGTATAAAAGTGAGAAATGAGAAAATACCCGCAAGCTGAAATGAATTTCAAAAATGTGTGAGTCACACAAAAGAGGCAGTGTGGAAGCTGAACTGCATCATCTTAACAAAGCTAAGAGCTAAAATAGCCTACAATGTGGGAGAAGCTGAAAGCTGAACTGTTAAACAGAAGAAGAAGTAGGCTAGCTAGTCGTAACAAGAATATTATCGTTTTAACAGATTAAATTATAGTTGGGATAGTAATAACAGTAGCAGATGTAGCCTACCATTGAGTGCGTTTACTCGGCTTTCTTAGTAGGATTCAATGTGTTGATGGAATGAAACATACAGCAGTAGGGCCGATACAGGAAGACACGGCGACACTTTGTTGCAGAAGGATGATGGTGCAAGTTTTGTCCGTGGAGCATACAACGATTAATAAAAAAGAATCATGTAGACGCGTTTATTGAGTAATCGCATAACTAATTACACATGTAAACGGAGTAATCGTATTATTGGTATAAACCGACAATTGCTAGTAACCGTGTTTCTCATGGTCAAGTAAATGTACCAATCACCTGTGTGAGAGACTGAGTGGTGCGTGTCTGTCGTTACGGTGATGGTGCAGCTATGATTGCTAACGCGGTGAGGGCACAGAATAAGAGAAATGTAGCTACAATCCACACCTCAAACAAGATAACCTAGACGCAAAACTGTACGTCCAATCCAAAATCTAATGATATTTTCCGAGACCCAAGACTCTGCCGAAACCAGAGATATTCTTTATATGTCTGTGCAGTCAGAAATACGACTCTACCTGCAGTTTCAAAAACGTGTTCCTTTTGCTTTCCTGGTGCTTGTTTGTTTGGTTGCCACGGTGATGGCGCAGCTGTGATAGCTAACGAGCTAGGCAGAGAGAAAAACGAACATTTACCTAGCATCCACACCTCAAACAAGTTGACCTAGACGCAAAACTATACGTCCAATCCAAAATATAAGGATATTTTCCGAGACCCAAGACTCTGCCGAAACCAAAGATGTCCTTTATATGTCTGTGCGGTCAGAAATACGACTCTATCGGCAGTTTCAAAATCTTGTTCCTTCTTGCTTTCTCTGACTGATTTTACTCACCTCTCCATTGAAGTTAGTGAGAGAATTTGAAAGGCTGCTCTCGCTTCAAGGCTCATAGCTGAAAATCTGTAAATGTGAGCTCTTTAGTAGTTACATTGGCTGAAAGAGGACAATTTGTCCTACATTTTAAGGTATAACTTGTTTCTGTAAGTTAAACTATATGAACGTTAGAGGAATTTGTTTGACAAATTAGTTGAATATCAGAAAAAGAGCAGCAAGCAGAGTGTGCCACTCTGATTGCTGCTCATTCATAAAAATCAAGAAGGAGCAAACATTTTAATGTATTTCAAACTGTCATAATTCAAAATTGGCTGAACATTTGAAAAAGCTGAATCATTTGGGAATAGCTGAATGTCTTGTGAACATTTTAAAGGTTGAATGGTGTCTCTAGCTGAAAGTAAGCTGAAGTAGTTACGTTTGAAAGAGGAGGAAGCTTTTTAATGATTTGAAAGGATTTACCATTACTTTTAATGGAAGAATAATTTGCACAAAAACCTTAATGTCTTAAAAAGTATAAAAGTGAGAAATACCAAAAGTCATAGCCATCATCTCCTGAAGGAGCTGAACGTTTTGATACAAAAGTTGTAGGAATCGGTTAAAGTATGCAGAACGAGTTAAAGGCCAAAAAACGGCGGAAGAACTGAGAAGTTGAAAAGCAATCTCACAAATAGTCTATCTTAAATCTGTCTGCTGTTCTGAATTCACGACAAACGTACGCACATTTCATACGCTCTAACTTATCCTCTATCTTGTAGTGAAAGTGGTTAAAAATGAGCTTTTCTAAAAAAGTAAGTAATGCAGACGGAGAAGACTTTTGTCAGAATGGCTCCGTGAAATCGTCTTGATAAAGGATGATTTGCCTAACATGATCATATAAATATTTACATCATTAGAAAGCCCTAAATCTTGTCTTCAAAATGGTATAAACAGTTCAGGTATATTATTTGAAAAAGTCTGCATATTCAGGCAGGAAAGTGTTAAAGTGTCAAAAATTGACGCGGTGAGAAACAGTTCTGTCAGTGCATGACGTCACAATTGAATTTTAATTGAACATTCTGAACCATTGAAACCCATTCATTAGTGTGTTTGCTGCAAGCAAAAACACTATTGTTATTCTGCATACTTATTTTTTTTTTTTTTCTCCCACTTTTTTCCGTCGCCTACTCCTTTCACACCGTTTAAGCTAGAAACACCGTTCAAACTTCATTTGATAAAGTCTGAACTGCTCTAGTGTGCTATTACTTTTCTCATTGATAACTTTTAAAGTTTTTAAGGTATTAAAGTTTAAAGTGCTAAAAAAAAAGAATGGGTTTCAATGGTTCAGAATGTTCAAGTCAAATTCAATTGTGACGTCATGCACTGACAGAACTGTTTGTCACCGCGTCAATTTTTGACACTGTTTAACACTTTCCTGCCTTATAATAATAAGTATGCAGAATAACAATAGTGTGATTAAAATATTTAATCGCATTATTTCATATGGTTAATCGCAAAATTATTTAATCTGTTAAAATGTTACCCCAATAAATGATTTGTTTTAAAAAAATAACATTAAAAGGGTATACTTAAAAACTTTAAATAGGCCGAACTGGATGATAATGTCCATATAACAACTTCAGATGGAACACAACTTAAATTGTGAGGGGAGTTTTATTCACTCACAAACTATACTGCTGTATAATAAACATCCACAAAATTAGACTTGTTCTGGAATATAAAATACATTTAAGACATGTCTCATAGCCTACTACGACATCCTGCTCCATAATATTCAAATCTCACTCAAACACTCAGATACTTAACCCTTGTGTTATCTTCGGGTCATTCTGACCCATCAGTCATTGTGACCCACCGTCGTATTGCGACAGATTTACCTCCTACAAAAACAAAGTGAAGCATTTTCTTTTAACTGTCGGGCTGTCTCAGACCCCCCACATTGCAATGGTTAAAAGAAAATAATTTTTATTTGTTTTTGTATTGGGTAAAATTGGGTAAACACAACGGTGGTTCGTTATGAACCTTTGGGTCATGTGACCCGAAGGCAGCACAAGGGTTAAGCAACCACAGATTGACCTTAGTATTGAACAATACAGTTTCTATTATGTTGAACCCAGTCAGCTGCTCGCTTCTTTTGCGAGTGTTGTCTGCCATATATTACCAAAGCGAACGCTGCTGCTGCTACCGCTAAGGCTGCTAACGCTGCTGCTAGCTGTGTGCTTTGCTTGCATGTGATAGTTTAGGCTGGAAGTACTGCGGTGATAGCCTAACTAAACTCAGCCGTCTCGCAACTTTTTAAAATGGAACTTCCCATCTAAAAGCCCTCTCTCCATCATTCAGCTACTGTCGGCAGTCGAAGTCATGTGACGACAGGTGATTCCCAGGGTCAAAAAGAAACCTGCGTTAACGGCACTATTTTTTTAAAGTGAGATTGCGTTAAAGATCCTGTAAAGTCAATTCCATGATTTGCTTCTCAGTACATTATATACGTGTGAAATTAGTTCCTGAAAGCACGTGCAAAGTGCTAAAACTTTGTCGCACCGAAATGTGTAGTTAGACCGTAGAACAGTTTCTCTTCCGTTTTCAGATCAGGTTTTAATGGGCGGGGCCAAAAAGTTACCCATCTACGTAATTTCGACCCATCTACGTCAAATCACTGACTGCTGTACTGTTATTGTAGCTTCAGGATGTCTCCCTCCACCCGCAACTGCATCTTCCATGGATGCAAAAACTTCAGCTGCGCTGCAACACTATTTTATTTCCCTATTGATGAGGAAAGGAAAAATAGGTGGATTGATTTTGTGAAGAGCCACGCTGATAGAAAGCTTCGGATAAACTCCAACAGCCGCCTCTGCAGTGGATAAGAGAGTCTGCTAAATGATGCTAAATGACTACATTTAGTCATTTAGCAGACGCTCTTATCCAGAGCGACTTACAGTAAGTACAGGGACATTCCCCCGAGGCAAGTAGGGTGAAGTGACTTGCCCAAGGACACAATGTCAGTTGGCATGACCGGGAATCGAACTGGCAACCTTCAGATTACTAGCCCGACTCCCTCACCGCTCAGCCATCTGACACCCCAGGCAGTGCATGCAGACTAAATGCAGTGACCGGTGGCGGATAGTTTTAACATGGACCAGAGACAGACGGGGTTCGCAGACACACGGCTTCTCTTGCAGCGCGGAGCCGTACCGAGCATCGCCCTCCCGGCCGTTCCTCCTCTGGTCGCACCTGGACAATCCACCGCCGCCAGCAATTCATCACTCTGTTCTGTGTGCTTGTTATAATTATACTAGATAACTTTTCCAGAGGTATCTCTGCTATGAGTTAGTGCAAACCGCTAAATTGATATTAGGCTACTCGGTGTAGAATGATGGTATTTTGGTGAAATGGTAGCTAATGTGTTAGAAGTAGCCTAGTTGGAGAACTCACTGTCTGCTGTCTCTGGTGTCCATTTTTACTGTTACAGCTCAGGGCAACATTTCATGCATCTGTATGTTTCACTCATTGAACAAATAAATTCTAATTCTATACGGTTTTGTTCGGCTTGACGTAGCGTCCATTATCTGAGTCGTAGGTAGGCAGCGTGGGGCGGAGCTTCAGCTCCTTCAGGCGACACTCCCCCCCAGTCTCAAGCAGAGAAGACTGCTGATTTTTTCATGATTTCAAAACCTAATTTAACATACTTGTCGGTGTTATTTTTTCATTCGAATTTGGATGGGTAGTTAATAACACATTATTCTGTGGTGTGGCAAACTTAAAACTAGTTTTCAGGTCCACTTTACAGGATCTTTAACGTGTTAACTTTGACAGCCCTAATTAATACATGTACATAGTCTGTAGACCGAGGCACGCTCACGTGTGAGCAAATCACGTTTGTATCCATGTTAACATACGTACCTTCATACACATTTGAAACATGCAAACAATGTATGTGAAACACTTAAACATAACACATTTTAAAAATATTTTAAAAATATTTTCTTGGATTGAGGCAAAGGCCCCGGTGGACGTGGGTGGTATTGCATCTCCAATTAGGTACCCGGCTCGTCCAGTCGATTTTATTCTAAATTATTTACTCAAGTCAACATATCCAAAACTATCTCCCTTAATAATTTGTGTTCTATTCTTGAACCTGGCTCATACTACTAGCTTTTTCAGAGAATAATTTTTGCTAAATTTGAAAGCAATCCGAAATGGGGAAACTAGCACCCCATTTATTTGCTTACGTCAAGAAAAGTTCCCTGGAACTGTGGTCGCGGGTACGTACAGGGCACGAGCACAAATGGGAACATAAGCCGATTGCTGATTTACCTGGAGCTGACTGAGCACAAGGAGAAAGGGCTCGATAATCTACAGTTTCCTGCCCTGCCGTAGCCAGTTTTACAAATGGTTGCACACATACATGACAGTTGTTTATAGAGTTTATTCGCGCTATTTTAACTTGGGGGATAGCTAGGCTAACTATAGCTTTACTGCAAGGCAGCTGCAGGAACGCCACAAGCAAAGAGGCTAGGGTGATAACTATTTACTCATTTTACTTTGTGATATGACACACAATTGTGTCTTCTACTGCCGGGTAACGTCGTAGAATAATCTTCAAAGGGGGTTCTTTATTAATGAATGAATGCAATGAGTAGGCTAAATGCCTGAAAATATCATGAGAAGCTAAACTTAGCATAAACTATATCTAAAATAATTTTGTAGACATAACAATGGATTTAGTTACTAAATGTTGGTGTTAACTTTTTATTTTTTCTAAAATGGTCCTAATCTCTATGACAAGTTTTTCCCTTCTCGTGATTGTAGTATGACCCTCTGGATGCCCCGTACCTGGGGCTGTATAAATGTATCAGTGGGTTGTCATGGAAGCAGTTCAGTAAATATGCCAGCAGACTGAAGACATGCCGTTGTCCGTATCCATTTGTAATGCAAATTACCACAGTGATATCTTCAGGCATTTAGCCTACTCATTCATTCATTAATAAAGAACCCCCTTTGAAGATTATTCTAACAACAACGTTACCGGCAGTAGCTATCTCAGATGGAATCGCGATTCAAACAGTAGCCTACCATCTGGTACTGTAACTGAAATATGCCCCCAATAACGTAAATAAGCTTGACATTAAATTAGCTGCACGGTCTGTAGAGATCTTGGGAGGAAGCCACTTTTTTGTGTTTTGCTAATGCAGAATTCGGTCAAATGAAATCGATAGACGTAATGAGTGGCACATAACGTGAAATAACATTGGATTTTATTTTGTTTGAGTTTTAATAACTTGTCCAGTGGGGCAATTAGCCAAAATTAATATTCCAGACTTTCGTCTCGGACAAGCCTTAATGTCGAGCCCTGTAGCTACATGGCTAGACTGTTGATACAGATCAGAAACCATCATATCTTGGACACCCAAAATCAGCGAATCTCACAGGCAAATCAATTACATATGAAGGCCTTTATATATGGCTACAAACTTCTGCCCGGCGTCTAGCTGGCTACTTATTACTAAGTAACAACTTTGTTGCAGGAGCATTCTTTCTTAGCTACAAACTTCTGCCCGGCGTCTAGCTGGCTAATTGTTACTCAGTAACAACTTTGTTGCAGGAGCATTCTTTGTACATTGCGAGATAACAGTGTCCGGTAGGCTACTTCGCTATAAATAATGATGTCGCTATAAATAATGATGTTAAACCGAGACCACTCAGCCCTAAAAGAAAATGTAAGGTAAAAGAAACTAAAGAAAGGTTTGATGTTAGGCTACTTTGAAAATTTTAAATAAAATAGGCTAATGTAATAATAAAACTGCTAAATCATTCTCTAACTATAGGCTCCTCTATATCTTGCATAATGAAACATAACGTTTTTTAAGTAGCCTAATCAAAAAGCCTGCGCTTGCCCTCATTGGGTGTGCTTTGCATTCAGCAAGGGCACAACCTTTGTTCTCTCACATATATATTATTATTCTTTTTATTCTTTTTGCCCCCCTAAAACTCAGTCAATATTTGGCCTACATAGACAACCTAGGTGTCAAAAGTTTCGTCTTGGTAGCGATTGAGTTGCTTCTATTGGGATTTACGTTCCGTTGCATGGTTTAAGTGGAAATTAAGTTTTTGTGGCGAAAAGTGAAGCTAACGGTGGCTAACTTGCTAGCCACAGTCAATGACGCTACTTACGTCACTAACGTCACGAAAACTCGCGTGACTACCTCTAGCAGAACATTAGTTTAGCAGCTCGTTAACTTCTGGGAGATAGCTAAGCTAACTGCTTTACTGCAAGGCAGCTGCAGAAACGCCACAAGCAAAGAGGCCAGGGTGATAAGTATTTACTAATTTTACATTGTGATATGACACACAATTGTGACGTGTAATGTACAATATAAGCTGATTTTATTAAGGAAGTACATCTACTTTCGGAAACAGTAGTCTACTATGTCACTGAAGTATTAGCATCATGACATTAGCCTCTGTTGCCCGGGCAACACATACTACAGTGGTCTATGATGCATCTGTTTTCAATCGTTAAAATAAACATTCCTCACAAATACATTTTCGTTGTAGGATTTATTATGACATTAGATTACAAGTAAACGATTTGTGGGTGAAATTATCATTACCTGTGGTTTCAATCCAGTGTATCACTGCAACGCTGTAGCCTACGCGAGACACTACAAAAACATTTACACAGCTGTAGGAAGTCAAACGGCGACAGAACATGTTCGGCACTCCCCTTACTTAAACCAAAAGTCTATCTAACTACTAACCTTAACTTCATTGCCACAGCCTAAACTTTGTCAATCTGTTCATGAAAATAATTAATTTCAGCCTAAACCGTACAACGGAACGTTAAATCCAATTCAACCAACGCAATCGCTACCAAGACGAACGAACACAGGAGTAGTCTAGTACTGTACCGTAGTACCGGGGCAGCTTCTCCACACAGGGCTATATCGCACTTGGCGTTGTTACTGACAATGATCGCTACCACTGAGCTTTTTATGAAAGCGATTTTCCACTAAATAAATGTCAAGCTTATTTACGTTTTTGGGGGCATATTTTCAGTTAGCAGATGGTACTGTTTGAATCGCGATTCCATCTTCTACTGCCGGTAACGACGTAGAATAATCTTCAAAGGGGGTTCTTTATTCATGAATGAATGCAATATGAGTAGACTAAATTCCTTAAAATATCACGAGAAGGGAAAAACTTAAAAGGACGTTTAAGTCATAGAGATTAGGTAAATTTTTACACCGGTCTGCCAAATGTATTCGTTTTGATTCAACGATGAGGCTGCCTCTTGCAGGGGAAATGAGAAGACATCTATTTCATTCTACACTTCACTCGTATTTTCAGTTGTAAATGAGCAGCAAAAAAAAAGCTTTTAAATCTATGTAATCTTTATAAATAATAAGTATGCATTTTTATATAAAATATACAGAAATATCAGTTGTAAAAATGTCATTCAAAAACGGACCCCTGTGCAACCGACGCAAGCAAGCACACCCTACAATTTCCCCAGAAATTGTACCCTCTCTAGTTTCATTTGTTGTTCGTGTGCGTCAATGAATACGAAGTAAGTGTGTCATTGCTTTGTTGTTCCGTATTGGTTTATGCCTGTGTTGTGTTGTGCATGTTATGATGTCAAGAAAGCGGAGATAGCCCTCCAACGTTCAGTTGTAATTAGAGGTATCGTTCGGTGCGTACATTAGCATAGACTGCCGATGCTAGCTTAGCCCTTTATCTGTTCAACTGGTGTGCCCTAATTTCGGGCTTGTTACAAACTGTGTATATATACAGTTAGGTCCATAAATATTTTGACATTGACACAATTTTCATCATTTTGGCTCTGTATACCACGACAATGGATTTGAAATGAAACAATCAAGATGTGCTTTAAGTGCAGACTTTCAGCTTTAATTTCAGGGTATTTACATCCAAATCAGGTGAACGGTGTAGGAATTACAACACATTTTATATGTGGCCCCCCCCTTTTTAAGGGACCAAAAATAATTGGAAAAACTAACATAATCATAAATCTAATTGTCACTTTTAATACTTGGTTGCAAATCCTTTGCAGTCAATGACAGCCTGAAGTCTGGAACCCATAGACATCACCAGACGCTGGGTTTCGTCCCTGGTGATGCTCTGCCAGGCCTCTACTGCAACTGTCTTCAGTTCCTGCTTGTTCTTGGGGCATTTTCCCTTCAGTTTTGTCTTTAGCAAGTGAAATGCATGCTCAATTGGATTTAGGTCAGGTGATTGACTTGGCCATTGCAGAACATTCCACTTCTTTGCCTTAAAAAACTCTTTGGTTGCTTTCGCAGTATGCTTCGGGTCATTGTCCATCTGCACTGTGAAGCGCCGTCCTATGAGTTCTGAAGCATTTGGCTGAATCTGAGCAGATAATATTGCCCGAAACACTTCAGAATTCTTCCTACTGCTTTTGTCAGCAGTCACATCATCGATAAATACAAGGGAACCAGTTCCATTGGCAGCCATACATGCCCACGCCATAACACTACCTCCACCATGCTTCACTGATGAGGTGGTATGCTTTGGATCATGAGCAGTTCCTTCCCTTCTCCATACTCTTCTCTTCCCATCATTCTGGTACAAGTTGATCTTGGTCTCATCTGTCCATAGGATGTTGTTCCAGAACTGTACAGGCTCTTTTAGATGTTTTTTGGCAAACTCTAATCTGGTCTTCCTGTTTTTGAGACTCACCAATGGTTTACATCTTGTGGTGAACCCTCTGTATTTACTCTGGTGAAGTCTTCTCTTAATTGTTGACTTTGACACAGATACGCCTACCTCCTTGAGAGTGTTCTTGATCTGGCCAACTGTTGTGAAGGGGTTTTTCTTCACCAGGGAAAGAATTCTTCTGTCATCCACCACAGTTGTTTTCCGTGGTCTTCCGGGTCTTTTGGTGTTGCTGAGCTCACCAGTGCGTTCTTTCTTTTTAAGAATGTACCAAACAGTTGATTTGGCTACACCTAATGTTTTTGCTATCTCTCTGATAGGTTTGTTTTGATTTTTCAGCCTAACGATGGCTTGCTTCACTGATGGTGACAGCTCTTTGGACTTCATATTGAGAGTTGACAGCAACACATATAAAATGTGGGGGGCCACATATAAAATGTGTTGTAATTCCTACACCGTTCACCTGATTTGGATGTAAATACCCTGAAATTAAAGCTGAAAGTCTGCACTTAAAGCACATCTTGATTGTTTCATTTCAAATCCATTGTGGTGGTATACAGAGCCAAAATGATGAAAATTGTGTCAATGTCCAAATATTTATGGACCTAACTGTATATGTATGTATAAATGTATATGTTTACTTTGTATCACTTATAGTTGTATATTCCCTTTGTTTCAGACCACACACAAACAAACATACATACACTCACAAACACAATATAACTACCACATCAAGTTCATTAAGTAAAGGAAAGGAAAGAAAGCCTGTGCCTCATCGTCCAGTGTTCTTACCGACACTCCATGGTGACAACTAACACACACCATTGAGCCAACACAGAACCTCCCCAACAAAATTGGTCCTTCGAGCCGGATAGAGTCGTTACCATGGCAACCTCCGGGCACAGTCAATCCATATCCGCACCTGGCTCCAGCTTGCGTACGCAGAGGGAAACCAGAAGGCCTGCACACCTGGATGACTACGTGGTCAGCTACGCAGACGAGCCCACCAAGCAGTTTGTTCGTCGCAGAGAACATGTGATGACATCCACCCCCAACAGTCCCAAATCACCACAACCAGGGACATCAAGTACGACTGAGAACCTCCTGCAGCAGATAGTGGAGATCACCAGACAGCAGAGTGAGACAGCTAGACGCCAGACCGAGTTCTTGGAGACCATCCTGCAACGCAACAGTCCACAAGCATCTGTTCGGTTGTTCAGAGCATCATTCAGCCATCAGACACCTTGGACCCCGATCCTGAAATCAGTGGAGAGGGGACAGCCGACACCTGATGCGACTCAACATGATGCATACTCTAGCCATTCTTCCTGTCTGCAGTCTCCTAAGCCTCCGTGTTCCTACGTAGAAGAGCTGTCTCAGGTACTGAAGAATAACTGCCTGGGTAGCCCACAGTACCCCTCACCACCTCCTCTTAGCAGAGACCGCTCTGAGCATTCCTATGCATCGCCATGTTGCACCCCGATAGACCAGAGAGTACAGCCACACAGCGATCAAGGGTTTGCTATGCGACCACTTCCACCCCTCCCTGGGCAGAAGCATCAGCAACAGGTGCAGCCTCCTTTTCAGTCACTGTCCGTGCCGGAGCCCAACAGGCAGTCTGCATCTGCACCTAAGTCAGCACCACTGCACCCGAACTACCCAGCTGCACCCCCAGCACAAGGTTATGTCAACAGTAGTCACTGGCTACCTACTCAAGTGGTCTCCTCGCAGGTACATGCTAACGCCGTACAGCATGTCCCTACTTATGCTCCACACTACGGGTTTCCACCTGTAGAGGGGCCCACCTTTCCTGACTTTCATAAAGAAGGGCTCAGTATGTGGAACTCTGCATGGTCCTGGGGAATCTCCTCCACCCCAGCTTGTCAGAGCAGTATAAGTACTCCCTCCTTCTCAAGCATGTGAAGGTCCCCAACGCCCACAGACTGGTTCTTGCACACGCAGAGTCCCTCCTGCCCTACACCAATGCCCTACACGCACTGGACAGGAGGTATGGACGGCCGTACCAGTTTGTGCTCAAAGAGATAGAGACCCTAGAGAACCTACCACCTATCAGCACTAGTGATGAACGAGCCTTCGACGAGTTTTCTATTAGAGTGCAAGCTATCGTTGGCATGCTCAAAGCTTTGGGAGAAGACGGTGTCGAAGAACTTCATAGCGGCTCCAATGTGAATCGCCTGCTTAACAGGTTACCTCGCAGTCAGCGGCAGCAATTCCGGAGAAACCACCTTAGGTACAACCCTGACAAGGCAAAGTACTCTCTCATTGAATTTGCTGATTGGCTGCAGTTAGAAGCTAACTGCATGGAGTTTGACCCGACAGACAAGGTCACAGTGGAGAAGAAGAAAGGGTCCAGGGAACAGAAATATGCACCACGAAGCCAAAGTGGGCATACTACTGTGCTGCATGGGGCAGAACAGTACAACACAACAGCCCGGTCAGACAAGAATGCTGCAGTCCCACCTAAAGCACCCACCAAAGGTAAACCGTTCTGTCCGTACTGCAACTCTACAGGACACTACCTGACCCAGTGCACAGTGTTTACTGCACTCACTAAAGACCAGCCTGTCTGCTGGATCAAGGAGAATAAGCGCTGCTGGAGATGTGCTCGGTTTCACATGGCCAAGGACTGTGACCTCAAGAAGCCATGTCGCCTATGTCAGGGAAAACACCTGTCTATCCTTCATGACATTAATTAACGGGCGAGTGACACCACCAAAGAAAGCAGTAGCCTCTACAACTCCACAGCAGAGACTCTGTACTTAGACCAGTCACGCTGTGGCGGCAGGGTGTTCCTGGTTGAAGGTAGTGGAAGTCACTCTACATCACCAGCAGAAGACACTGAACACCTTTGCCATCCTACACGATGGCTCAGAGCGTACTATTCTTCTGTCTACTGCCGCACAACACCTCGGCTTAGATGGCAGCCCAGGGCAGCTGAACCTACGCACGGTGCACCAAGATATACGTACCATGCATGGTACCTCTGTGTCCTTCACCATCTCACCAGCTAGCCAACCACAGAGAAGGTTTACGGTGCAAGGAGCCTTCACAGCCAACCAGCTGGGGCTATCTGAGTACACCTACCCGGTGAGTGCCTTACAGGAGAAATATGTGCACCTTAGAGGGATACCTGTACCCCCCATCTCAAAGGCACAGCCTCTACTTCTGATCGGTTCAGATCACCCTGATCTCAAAACCCCAGTAGAGCAAGTGCGTTTGGGTCCACCAGGTGGCCCAGCAGCGATCCATACCATCCTCGGTTGGACTTTACAAGGCCCATCCAAGCACCTACAAGAGCAACTCTCAGCGTCACAGTGCCTCTTCATAAGCAGCTGCTCATCTTCTGCCGATTTACACAGAGACGTTGAACGGCTTTGGCAGATGGACATCCTACCATACAGGGACGAGAAGATGGTAACCAGGTCGCGACAGGACCAGGATGCCATCAACATGTTGGAGGCACAGACCATCCGAGTGGAGGTGGACGGAGTGCAAGGATACGCAACTCCCCTCCTGCGAATCAAGGACATGCCCACATTGCAGGCACCAAAAGAAGCAGTGATGAGCCACCTCCGTGGCATCGAACGCAGGTTAGCTAAAGATCCACGTTTGGCTGCCAGCTATCAAGATGAGATCCAGAAGCTTGAGAAAGCTGGTTATGTTATCAAGATACCATCAGAGGAGGTCGCCATGAAAGGGGAATCATGGTACATCCCCCACCACCTTGTGACCCACAATGGAAAGGACAGAGTGGTGTTCAACTGTTCCTACACCTACGATGGGAAAACACTCAATAAGCTCCTGTTACCAGGACCCACGCTGGGACCCACACTCTTGGGTGTGTTGATACGCTTCAGACAACATTGAGTGGCTATCAGTGGTGACATAAAGGGGATGTTTCACCAGGTCCACCTGCTCCCCAAAGACAAGTCCCTTCTGAGGTTCTTGTGGCGGGATCCGAAGACAGAAGCACCACCTGATGTGTATGAGTGGCAGGTTCTTCCCTTTGGCACAACGTGCAGCCCATGTTGTGCGACCTTTGCACTACAGCATCACGTCTTCACCTACTGTCAGCCAAGTGACGAGATTCGATGGTCAGTTGAACGTTGTTTCTACGTGGATAACTGCTTGCAAAGCACCCCTTTGGCAGGAACAGGCCGGGAGTTGGTGAACAATCTGACATCCCTGCTCGCCTCGGGTGGATTTGAGATGCGTCAGTGGGCCAGCAACTACGTGTCTGTTGTAAGCCACCTACCCAAAGAAGCCAGATCCGAGAACTCAGAGTTGTGGATCTCCCAAAGCCAGGCAGACCCTCAGGAGAGGACCCTTGGTCTGAGCTGGCACTGTCTACCTGACGCTCTCCACTACCGCCACCGCCCACTCCCGTTTCAGAAGGTGACAATAAGGAATATATACTGTGTTCTAGCGAGCCAGTATGATCCCCTGGGATACATACTCCCTTTCACCACCAGAGCCAAAGTCCTGATCCGACAGTTGTGGGCAACAGAAAGAGGATGGGATGACCCACTCCTCCCCTCCGACCTCCTTCAATCCTGGGAAACATGGGAAGCAGAGCTGCAGCACCTTCCTTTGATCACCCTTCCTAGATGCTACGTATCAGACGATTTGGATGTGCTGGATTCTAGGAGGGAACTACACATCTTCTGTGATGCCTCGGAAGCGGCCTATGGATCTGTTGCGTACCTCCGCACTGAACACCAAGGTGAGGTCCAGGTGGCATTCATCCTAGCCAGATCCAGGGTGGCTCCAAAACGCCAACAGTCGATACCTAGACTGGAGCTCAGTGATGCGCTCACAGGGGCACAGCTCGCCAGGCTGCTTCACTGTGAGCTCTCATTGGAGATTAGCAGCACGGTCCTATGGACAGATTCTACGACTGTGCTAGCCTGGTTGCAATCTGAATTTTGCAGGTTCAAGGTGTTTGTAGGCACGAGAGTTGCTGAGATCCAGGAGCTCACAGACAGCCATACCTGGCGCTACGTGGATACAGCCAGTAACCCAGCTGACGATGTTACCCGTGGGAAAGGTTTAATGGAACTATCACAGCCTAATAGATGGATTCAAGGGCCCCCATTCCTCTACCTCCCTCCTCATTCATGGCCCGTAAACTCAGCTGCCGGACCAACCGAGGACACCAGCGAGCTTCGTAATGCTCAGTTGTGTGGCCTAACCTTAACTGCCGTTAATCCCCCTTTCCCGGATGCTGCTCAGTACTCAACTTTTGAGGACCTGGTGGAAGCCACCTGCAGGTCTCAACAGTGGACAACAGACCAGACAGGAAACCCAGGAGCAGCCGATTACCAAAAGGCCGAAACTGCACTGATTCGGCAATTCCAGAGGGATAGTTTCCCAGAAGAAACACAGGCCTGCCAATATGGGAAGCCTGTTTCCCCTTCCAGTCGCCTCCTTACCCTATCTCCCGAGTTTGATGCCAGTGTTGAGCTCATCCGTGTGGGTGGCAGACTACGTCACGCCAATGACCTCAGCTCAGACACCTTGCATCCCATAGTCCTGGATCCCAAACATCCCATAACCCTTCTCCTCATACGGCAGTATGACTGCAAACTGTGCCATCCTGGACCAGAAAGAGTCTTCGCGGAAATGAGGAGAACCTTCTGGATACTCAGAGGGAGAGAACCCATATGACGGCACCAACACTCCTGCATAGAGTGTCAGAAGTGGAGGGCCAAGCCCACGATTCCAAAGATGGCAGACCCCCCTGCAGCCCGCCTTCGCCTCCTAAAGCCAGCGTTCTACTCTACAGGTGTAGACTGCTTTGGACCGTTCCTGGTGAAGCGGGGGAGATCCAACGAAAAGAGATGGGGTGTGATTTTTAAGTGCATGACCACCCGTTGTGTTCATCTGGATCTGCTCTATAACATGGACACAGATGCCTTTCTTATGGCTCTGAGACGGTTTGTGGCTCGACGTGGGACTCCTTTTGAACTTCTCTGTGACCACGGAACCAACTTTCGAGGGGGTGATAGAGAGCTGCAGGATGCCTTCAGCGCCATGAGTCTGGACCTCCAAACACAACTGGCCAAGCAGAAGATCCGGTTCAAATACAATCCGCCTAACGCACCACATTTCGGAGGTATGTGGGAACGTGAAATACGCTCAGTCAAAGCTGCTCTCCGTACAACAGTAGGAGTTCAAACACTCCTGTGTTTGAACTCCTTCAGGACACTCCTGACAGAGGTTGAGGCTATACTGAAGTCCAAACCGTTGGGATATGTCTCTTCTGATGTGGCCAATCCTGATCCTGTGACCCCAAACTACTTGTCTATCCCGAGTTGCTGAGTCATCGGAGATGGCGTCACTCCCAGGTACTGGCAGATCAATTCTGGAATTGCTTCATTAACCCTTGTGTTATCTTCGGGTCATTCTGACCCATCAGTCATTGTGACCCACCGTCGTATTGCGACAGATTTACCGCATACAAAGACAAAGTGAAGCATTTTCTTTTAACCGTTGGGCTGTCTCAGACCCCCCACATTGCAAAGGTTAAAAGAAAATTATTTTAATTTGTTTTTGTATTGGGTAAAATTGGGTAAACACAACGATGGTTCGTTATGAACCTTTGGGTCATGTGACCCAAAGGCAGCACGAGGGTTAAGAAGTATCTGCCCAGCCTTCAGTTGAGACAAAAGTTGATGAAAGACACTGAAGACCTGAAGACTGGATCCACCGTGATGATCGTGGACTACCAACTCCCCCGAGCACTCTGGCCTGTAGGCCGGGTCGAGACCATCTATCCTGGAGCTGATGGCCACATACGTTCAGCGGATGTCCAGGTCAAGGACAGACAATACCATCGACCAGTTGCTCGACTTATCAGGTTGCCTGCCGTTACAGATGATGATAACCAGCAGGCACCTCTTTCTTAGGTACCGTCTACAGGACATACATTCACCCAATGAATGTAGGGGCGGCTGTAAAAGACAGTGGATTGGACACGTGCTTTTGGCCGAGTGCGAGACGTGATGTTGCATCCTCTGTGCATGTGAGAGACATGCCTCAGCGAGCCAATAGCAACGTTGTGAGATGAGAGCGATAGACATTGAAATGGGAGCGAGAGATGCTCGTTGTGTTTGTACTGTGAGGAAGTTTATAGTTTCATTTGTTCTTCGTGTGCGTCAATGAATATGAAGTGTGTCATTGCTTTGTTGTTCCGTATTGGTTTATGCCTGTGTTGTGTTGTACATGTTATGATGTCAAGAAAGCGGAGATAGCCCTCCGACGTTCAGTTGTAATTAGAGGTATCGTTCGGTGCGTACATTAGCATAGACTGCCGATGCTAGCTTAGCCCTTTATCTGTTCAACTGGTGTGCCCTAATTTCGGGCTTGTTACAAACTGTGTATAAATATATGTATGTATATATGTATATGTTTACTTTGTATCACTTATAGTTGTATATTCCCTTTGTATCAGACCACACACAAACAAACATACATACACTCACAAACACAATATAACTACCACATCAAGTTCATTAAGTAAAGGAAAGGAAAGAAAGCCTGTGCCTCATCGTCCAGTGTTCTTACCGACACTCCATGGTGACAACTAACACACACCATTGAGCCAACACAGAACCTCCCCAACAACTTGGTCTACTGCAGCCTTGATTAATGATCCAATTTGAATTTGTATGCGTTAGACAACTTTTCAGTCATATGACCGGTGTCCCCATTTTAGTCAGGTTTGGGTGTATATAGGAAGAAGTTTTTACCACTCAGTTTGAGTTCTGTTTACGATACAGCTCCGTTGTGTTAGGTGCCTAGTCTTCATTGTGAATACCTTTGTTAACCATTGCTCTGAAGGTATGTTTTGTATTTGATGATATTTCATTATCATTGTATTGATTATCTTACTATTTAGATAATAAACTATTATTGTGCATTTTAAGGTCAATGCTCTGATCAAGCAGACGATTTTTACCTATGCCAGAGTTTCATGTCATTAACTGTTTAGCGCTCAAGGTTACAGGTAACGCACTTGTGCACATTTCTAAAATTGGAGTCAGATATTAACGAGTCAATTATCTCCCTGAACATCTAACCAGAATTGAATTGGGTTTCCCAAGCCGGGGACAAACACCAAGCGTCTCCGGCCTCACGATCCTCCAATCTACACCGGGTAACTCACCGGGTAGTTAATCAGATTACATTTGTCTGTAACGCAGTAATGTAACGCATTACTGTTGATAACTTCAGTAATCGCATTACAGTTACTAATGCAAAAATGTCTTGCGTTACTTGCATTACTGCGATCTGCATATCGGGAGGAGAAAAAAACAACCAATCAAACTTCCCTTTACAGTGGCCTACGTGTGTTTGCGTAACACTCGTCACTTGACTTAGCCCCAGAGTTCAGGAGGCGAAACAAGAATGGCAGAGCCGCTTAGGACGTCTTTTGAGGGATGGAGGTACATTACTTCGTATTAGTTGCGCAAAAGGACAAAAACGTAACTGTACAATGTAGCCTACATTGTGCCCACGCCAAAAACACCTCTCCATCGCCGCCAACACAAGCTCTAATCTGTCAAAGCATCTTCAACGGCAACATGCTAACTCAAGACTAGTAGCTAAAGATCCCCGGACCCTGAGTGACACTGACGCAGATAAAAGGTTGCCTTTGCCATTGTTGCCGACACCAGCCAAGCAACTACGACTTGACTTTCAACAGCAGGTTACCAAAGCAGAGATAAACAGACTTGTAGCAGCGTAGAGGAAATGTTGCCATTTAAAGTTTTAAGCAATATTTTATTTTGAGATGTTGTAGAAATCAAGACGTCCGTAGAAGGTAGTAGAAAAAGGAGTCAGAGACAAAATATCTTTCAACAGCTCAAGGCAGCTCGATGGTTTATTTCGGCAAGGCAATAGCGCATTCACAAGACATACGAAAAAGACAAAGACCAATGCCCCAAAACTCATGTTTTGTAGGCTAAATGAGAATAATCCCCCGCCCTGCACAATAATGACGGCACTATACTGGAAAGTTCTGGACTTTCTTGTCCTCACCCCCCTTCCACCTTGCGTGCATTGCTTTGGCTAGTGAGGATGTTTGTTGAACTTATCAACAGCTGAATAACCCATCTTTCAAGTACTCCCCCTCTAATGTCCCAGGCCTATGTCCTTGGATCCCATCATAACAGACTCTGCTTCTCTCTCCTAATTCGGGCCTGGTTCAGCATTACCAATCACTATTGGCAATGATAGTGGTCCCATGAGATAAATCTCCCAGTACGTTCACCCCTACTCCTTACCGCCTGTCTCATCTTCTCACGCTTTCTTGACAGGCCCTCTAGAGCCGGATGACATCACCATAGGCTGTTGTGCAATAACAGCCTATCTTCCCAGGAATACCATTTCCTTTCTCAGACTTAGTTTGCCAAATCAAGTCCCCCCCCAGACATTCTCATCTGTTTGGAGAAAACCAGTTTCAAGCGGAGTTTATCAACTGCGCAGTGATTTTTACCTACGCAGTTAGGAGTCAGCCATCTTAGGCCCCAGAACCTAGCCTGGGGTCACCTTCTTCTAGTTTGCCCTGCCACCCCATAATCAATCTCCCACGACAGAAACATTTTGCTTACTGCCAGTACTGTAGCCTTGTTATGCTTGACAACTTTTAGGTTGATGTTCATAACTTTTTTGTCAGCTTTGTGGTATTAAAAAGCATAAAAAAGAGATCTGTCCTCATTATAATAAGAATTTTAGTTGATTTGGGCATATATATGGTACATATATTGTTATTTGGCAAGTGCATCTCAGGTGATGTTACGGAGTAATCCAAAAGTAATGTAGCTAGTAGTGTAACTAGTTACTTTCAGCAGTGAGTAATCTAGTAAAGTAAAGCATTACTTAAAAAAAAAAAGTATCTAGTAATGTGTAATCTATTACTTTTTTTGAGTAACTACCCCAACACTGCCTATGTCTGATAACCACAATATTGTTATGGTTATGTAACGTTATGTCAGTTAACGCCACAATAAAGCAACACCTCATCATCATAATAGTAACATATAATGGCCTTTTTAACTTAGAATAAAGACGGAACCAGATATTCAAGTTTACAGTTTATTTAATCGAACACAATACTTAGGCAGTCATACTAAAAACACGAAGCAAAAAGAACAACATATGTGGTGAGTTCCAACTAGAACAGGTCTATATTTCTAAAAACCAAGTGAAAGGAATACTATACAGTAGGGGTGGGGGAAAAAATGTATTTGAAAAAAAATGTATTTGAATCACGATTCAGTCTTCCAGCAATTCACATCGATCCACAAATGTATTGTTTTTTTTTATTTAAAAAAATGTTTTTGATCTGTGAACCCAAGAATCGATTTGAATGGAATCGGGAGGTACCAAAGGATTCCCACCCCTACTATACAGTACTAATAGCATTGATTTCCGTAAAATTCTCTTGATGTGCTTCTTGATCGGACTTGTACAGTTTTCTGACTCTACTGCAATGCCTTAGCTCACACGCTCGCAACTGGTTGTCGCAGTATGACGTGTATGACGTGTGCAGCTAGTTGCGAGCGTGTACGAGCCCTGGAGCTAGGAGCATGGTGAGCCACTGTTCTGCGCAAAACCGGACAAGCCGGAACTGGAAAGATGCCGTTTCATGCTCTTGCTTGCCTCACTGAGCACTTTCCATAGAAATTAACAGGGACACCATCTTTAAAGACCTCGGTAGCTTGGTCTAGTTATATAGGTCTATAATTTCCTTGCATATACTGTGCTAGCTGTGTTATGCTAGCTGGTTTTGTTTTGACTGGCAACGTACTTGCATTGCTGTTCACAAATGCCCATATAAACACATAGAGTAAGGTTCCCTTCGCTTGCTAGGCTACCTGGTCGCGTTGCCAGGTATCATCGCGTTGCCAGGTATCATCGCGTTGCCAGGTATCTCACCCTGTTACGTGATTTCCATTGAAAATGAATGGGAGGCAACCTTTTGGTCTACCGTCCCAGACATTTTTCATATGGGTGGCCAGACCGGGACCACCGACGGTGGCACACCGAAATCAAAAGCCATATGAATTTCAGGAATTGTATTATGCTGTTGTTGATAGACGTTAACATTCGGGGCTTCTTCATGCATGTCTTTATTTTTCAATCAATTAATGTCAGTTTCAACACAGTTAATTTTCATCAATAGCAACAAAATATTATCACACACTCCTTATTTTTAACAGACATGTTACAATAGCTTCCAATCTTCCATAAACTTCTTTAACCCTTGTGTTATCTTCGGGTCATTCTGACCCATCAGTCATTGTGACCCACCGTCGTATTGCGACAACTTTACCGCATAAAAAAACAAAGTGAAGCATTTTCTTTTAACCGTTGGGCTGTCTCAGACCCCCCACATTGCAAAGGTTAAAAGAAAATTATTTTTATTTGTTTTTGTATTGGGTAAAATTGGGTAAACACAACGATGGTTCGTTATGAACCTTTGGGTCATGTGACCCGAAGGCAGCACAAGGGTTAACACCCTCATTTGCCAAGCGCCAAACGTGGTTAGAGCGAGCATTATTCCTTTAAACACTT
Source organism: Osmerus eperlanus (assembly GCF_963692335.1). Lineage (NCBI taxonomy): Eukaryota > Metazoa > Chordata > Actinopteri > Osmeriformes > Osmeridae > Osmerus > Osmerus eperlanus. The sequence goes on from NC_085030.1 coordinate 1,056,190, forward strand.
TACTAATTGAACATAAAATAAATGCTTTGTTCATTAACTTCAAATATATTAACTTGTTAGATTAACATAAATGAAGCCATCCCTTAAATTCACCGACCGCATAGGCTAAGACGGATATTATAAACCAAAGGAAAACTCAAATAGGCCATGCACTGAAAATTAGGCTACATCCTTCACCCAGCGTACTCCCCCAGTAGCCTACCTTGTTATTGCTTGTATGTTGTCAAAACACAGGAGAAAATAAAGAGACTTAGAAGACGTCTGTTCTCTCACAGCTTCTCCATGCATTTGAGAAAGAGGCGCGAAGATACTTTTCTCCCAAGGTCCCTGTCGGCAGACCGTCAAGAGTCTGTGCTCTTATTGTCCATATTACTGAACAATAGTCCTTCGCAACAACACGTTGACGTTTATCTCTCTATTAATTAAAGGAATCTGTGTTTGTGTGTATGTACAATAAGAAGGGTTTTAGTTTCCCACTATCAGAGAAGGAACCGGGTGTCCTCTTTATAACCCAACGAAGTACAGTGCCGCGATTGACGTTGTTTGGATAAGCATTTTGACAAATAATTTAAAATAATTTTAAAATAATTCGCAGCAGTTTGGCTTGCTCTCCCCGTCCCAGCCCCTCCACTCGGATTGGTCCTCTGGTCTGCAGCTCTTTGTCGTGATCCGGCTCGTTTGGCTCAGCCACTGAAAAGACACAGCTCTTTTGGCTCCCAAACAGCTCTTTAAAAAATGTATGTTTTAACTATGAATTTGACTATGATAGGTGTGAAAACAATTTGAATTACATTATTCAATGAAATCATACTCTACCTTAACCACAGCATTAAGAAGCTCTTAACGCTAAGAGCTTAAGAAGCTCTTAGCGTTAAGAGCTTCTTAACGAATCTGGGAAACCCGGCCAATGTCTTTAAAATGCATTGATTTGTTCTGGCTCTCTTCCGAGTTTCGACTAAGCTACTCGTCTAACTGAGTGTGTGTGAGTTGGCTCCACCCTCCCTCATGCAGTATAATTGGTTGACACAGCATGTATGATTGACAGGAACAGAATGTGAGGATGATCGTTTGCGCCTTTAGGCCTGCTAGTATTTTTTTGTTTTTTGTTTAGTTAACTATTTTAAATACAATTACAATTCATTATTTCATAATCATTAAATTTTTATAGGCTATATTAATCTATTAAAAATAGGGTCGGCTCTTCAGATATGCGAGTCAGCTCCCGACGTTCACCTACAAGTTCATTCGCGAACGACCCATCACTACTGCAGCGAGTTTTCTAATAACATTGTCTCAAGAACTGCACTGTGCAAAGTTAATATTTTGCAGGTGTCCTTATTATAATCCAACGGAGTGCAGTAGGCTACTGCGATTGAACTAATGCAATTGAAATTCGAAATGAAATGAAACTAGTAGTAAGGAAAATATGGAATCGTTTCGTTATTTAGAAGCGAATTCGCTATTACAACCGATAATCAGCTGCTTTCGAACGGGCTGGATAGCAAACAGAACGACAATATAAAGTGGATGTAGGCTACTTTCAGTATAGATCAGTGAATTGTTTATGTATTTTCTGATGTCAAATCTGCCACCACATTGCAAATGTACAAGCGCTGTATGGTAAATTAGGCCTGCAATTATGACAACTGGCTCAATCATTGTAATGACGTCTGTTATTAAAGGTCCCATGACATGAAATGTTAACTTTAGGAGGTTATTTCACATTAATATGAGTTCCCCTAGCCTGCCTTTGGTCCCCCAGTGGCTAGAAATTTCGATAGGTGTAAACCAAGCCCTGGGTATTCTTCTCCGCCTTTGAGAAAATGAAAGCTGAAATGATTGGTTTTGAAAATGCTGGTTCTATGACTTCATAAAACCGAAGGTTACCTCCCCTTTCTCTGCTTTCCCCGCACAGAGAATTTGGCCCACCAATGAGAAAATGAGCTACGACCTTGCGAGCGCGATATTGGTTTTCCTCGAGAAGCATGGCAGTTAGCCCCGCCTCTTTCTTCCTCATAGCATTTAAAGCTACAGACACAGAAACAGCATGTCCTGAGGAAAGCTCATTGTGGGACTGCTTGAAAGTGGCTGTAATTCTGCACCAAGGCTGAATTTTGGTAAATTTGCTAAATGACAAAATGTAAATGTAAAAAAATTTGGTCGGGAAGTTGGGTCTGGGGTCGCTCAGTTAGGGAAAATGTCAGAACAAAAGCTGTTCAGACCAATAAAATTGTCAGGGCGGGCTTTATACGATGATGGACAGTAACGCAATCAACCACGTCACGAAAGAGCGCTTGGGTTGAATTCGTTTTCAACAAACAACATACCACGTTGCTCTGATTGGTTGTAGGTCTATCCAATTGAGCGAAGAGGCATTTTTTTTCTGCGTTCGGTTGAAACACGCCCCATACTCACAGCCCAACGGAGCGGTATTCTGACTAGAATTCTGAGTATGACAACGTCAGGCTAGTTTACAGGGTGAAGGAGTGAGGAATATTAAATTAAATAATCTGCATATATAGGTAGGTGTTAGATGATTTTCTGTCAGAGGATGGGCCAAGGAAGGCACCACAATGAAAAGAGTTGACTTTGTTTATTAAGTCGAGCTGCTCGGATCACGTCACCACGACAGGCAGAGTGGTTGGCATGAGTGAGAAAACATGTCTCTCAGAAGTCCTTTATATATGGCTGGACTGTACAAATATAGTTACCACCACAACATCTCCTTAAACGGTACACATTCCACAACTTTATGCACAGAAGAAACTACACACAGGTGATGCGGTCATCAATCATTGCTTGTACTATTCTCTGCATCTTGCACTTAACCTAAGTTGACCATAGCACATTCCTTGATCTATATGTGTATTGTCCAAGGCTTGCTCCGTGACCTCTTGACCACAGCAAGAGACAACCTCACACATGTATAGAAAATCTGCGTATCAGTAGGCCTAGTAAGAAAGTGTAGTTGTATGAGTGCAATTTTCATTTTGCTAACAGAATAACTGTTCTTGATAAATAGATAGATGGATACTTATTACTCCAGAGGGAAATTTAGGATTTCTTAAAGTGCTTACATTGTTCTTCTCTAAGGTTAAAAAACGTTGCTTCACCTATTGTTCTGGCGTTGAATTGTTTTCAGCACCCACAGCCTTCGGAGTACTATAAATTCAACGAGTCCGTCCGACTCCGTCCGTCTGTCTGTCCGTAACAGAGTCGGAGTAGTATAATTCGGCCTTAAATTGATTGTAGAATCCATCGTACGACAAATTTTTGTTTTACGGGCCGTTCCCAAAGACACCGTAGCTGAAGTTTCTCTTGAAAATATGTAGCTCTTGAAAGCGCATAGATTAGCCTACTCCTTACGAGCATGTTTGGGAAATGCACATAACAAATTTCGATGGTTCCGTTATTTTGCTCGATTGTTGCTACGATCCATCGTTATCGAGAAACGCAGCCCTGCTCGCTAGCAGGTTTTCCATGCCAAACTCTGCGTTTATACCTATCCCGAACGTCCCCCGACAGTTTTTAACATAATGTCATATCATAACCAACCAGGGACGTTGCTGGAAGGTCCCCTGAAAGTTTCAAATTAAATGTCTATAACTGACTAAATTGTGACCTTTTAGGAACTATAATAACGTCCAAACAACGTTTTAAGGACGTCCTAAGGATAACGTCACGGTATAACCTATAGGGGACCAAATAGTAACGTCACCGAATGTCCCCAGGACGTCCCTTGTTAGCTGGGTAAGGCCTGGATAAAAGCATCCAACAACAGCATGTCATGGGATCTTTACCTAAATGTTTAGATGTTTGTGGTGGTAAGACAATTTACAGTTTTTCACAATTGTTAACACACGTTTCTCAAAACAATAACGGCTTTCTCAAAACTGCACACACAAAACTGAAAACCTCACACACAAAATGCTAAACCTGACACTCCCTTTGCAAGATGACTCTTTGCCATCAAATCTCTTACCTGTTCACAAATGCAACTCGTGTTCTCATTTGGTACACACAGCCATTTTCGAATGCCACACACATACCATTCATAACAGTACACACAATAAGAATTTGCTGCACACTACCAAGCATTCACAGCACACAGTAGTGCAAAATTGAAAACACAATTCTAGAAATGGAACACACCAATACGAATGACTCTGGGGAATGAGCCATTTCAACTTTTGTAAAATGTCTCAGTGTAGGCATAATTTTTGCAAACATAAAACAGCACACATATGCGGCAAAAAAAGTTTTATTTCTGAACAGTACAGTACTGTCAACGGGCCTGCTCAACCCATTGCGGCACACAAAGTGATGTTCCCATCACGCTGGCCGGGGACCTCAACAATGGCGCGCTGGCCAATGACATTTCTGCCCCGGCGCCTCCTCTTCACCAGGTTGAATCCAACCTCATCAGTGAATATGTATTCATATAGCTCATTAGCTGTGTCATGCTCCTGGATCCGCTGGAACAGACAGCATGGTAATGCAAATTATAGTATGGACACAGATGGGTCAACACAGTGGGCTACAGTGAGACACTGTAGAAAAGGAACTATTGGATTACAGGTACAATACATGCATGTGTCAGTGCTGAATGTATGGGACTTACAAGCACAAACTCTTGCCGTAACTCCTTGATGTGGTCTGTGTTTCAGTCGAATAGGACCCTGTACACTTGTTTCATCCGCATGGCATTCCTGGGGCATTCCATTCCCCCATGTTTCTGAATGTGGCATGGTCAGCCAGGACCCTGGTTTGTATCTGTTGGAGTGTGATAGTGTTGTGTTGTTTTGGTTGTTGTTCACGAACCATTTTCACAATGTCAGTCTCCTGTTCGGCTGTGAAAGTGCATGTTCTTCCTCCACGGTGGTTCTCTTTCAGTCCTGCAAAATACAAATACAGTGAGCACACTGTATTCTATTGATATGCAGTATTTCAGTACACAAGGCAAATATAATTCATACCTGTTCTCCATTCTAGAAGTTCTAATGATGGCAGCAACTGTGAAGCGGCTGAGATTTGGTTGGACCCTCTGGCCAGCCTCCCTCATGCTCAAACCATGGTTGAGAACATGGTCAACCACGGTGGCCCGAATCTCATTAGAGATCACCGTTCTCTTTCTTCTTTCTCCTCCTTCTTCTTCCCCTCTTCCTCCTCCTCCTCATCCTCCTTCTTCTTGTCGTCCTCTTCCTCCTCCTTGTCATCCTCTCCCTCCTCTTCCTTGTCCTCTTCCTTGTCCTCTTCCTTGTCCTCTTCCTCCTCTCACTCTTACCCCTCTCATTCTCTGGTTGTTGATATGTTCTAAGTTCTCCATTGTTCACCAAACAAAACAGAGGCTCAAGGTCCTTTTTATGCTGCAGTCCTGATCGCAAATTGCTCACCAGACATGAGTGTTTAGAGATTTGAATATTTGTGTGTTGTAGGTTGATGCTTTGAGACAATACTTGAGAAGTGTGTGCAACAACTGAACATTGTGTGTAGTGTTTTGACAACAAGGTGATGTGTAATTGACATCAGTGTGTAAACAAGGAAAGTCAGAGTCTAATGCAGATAAGGGAGTGTGAAGTAGTGCCAAATTGGGTCGAGCAATTGGTACATGAAGTTAAGGTTGTGAAAATTTTAGCTTTTTGTGTGTTAACAATTGTGAAAAACTGTAACAGAGAACCAATATAGTACATTTTGATCAAAATAACATGAGAAATTCATAACTTAGGAAACAGCAGACAAATGAAGTCTACATAATCATTTGTATGAATGTAGGCTACCACAGCATTGGCAATTTGTCTAGAATAGATGTGGAGGTTGAACAAGTACTTCAGAGATGACAGAGAATTTTAGGATGTGATCTGAGAATTATAGGTACCAAAACCACAGAGAAGAACTGTCATCACCAGCTGCATCACAGGCACTGCACTGTCTATCTATAATTCCTGAAATCTGTGTGTGTCACCAACATCATCGCGGGCACTGTGCTCTATCTATAATTCCATGACTCTGTGTGTATGTGTCACCAATTTTATCATGGGCACTATGCACAATCTATAGTTCAAGGAATCTGTATTTGTGTTTCACTGACATCTTAATAACAGACTGCATCACGGGTACTGTGCACTAGTATAAAGAAAACTTAATTATCATTCATGAAACTTGAAACAATAGTCACAAACGCGAAATACATTTGTATACTCATTATGGGTGATTTTGCATAAATTTTTTGCATTTTAGCTTTATGTAGTCTCTAATAAACATTATGTTAGACTCATATTGTTATCCTGACTGTCAGTAGGTGCCAAATCCGAAATTAACAGGCAATTTCAAAAGTTGCTTTATAAGATAGATTCTTACCTTGGGAAAAATCCTCAAATAGTTAATTGTTTTTGCCTGATTCTGCCATTTCTCCTCTAGTCTCTTCCTGCTGACTCTCTTCCTGCTGTCACTGACTAGTATCACTCAGCACAGACCATCAGACCCCCACCCCCTCAGACAGTTAGAGCTAGAGACGTTCACTGACATGCTAGGGACACTGCATTTATTTTGACATGCTGTTACAACAAAACTCACACCACACATATTGTTTTTTTTGTCAACATATATATTCGCTACAAAATTGCTGGTTTTGCTTCTGGTGGAGATACAGTGGTGATACATGTTTTTACAGAAACGCCTGGCCTAACAACCCACATATGTTTGTTAACAATGTATTTAGAAGTTAATTGGTCATACATTCATAAAATAACTTCAAGTATCCTATGTCAAGTTGAATTCCTACTTCCCATTCATGAAATTGTATCTGGGTGGCGGACAATATGCGAATCGCGAGTGGGGGGCCAGTGGGGGGCTGTCAGAAATATTAATCTATCAAGCATTGCACAGTCAGTCGGTGAACAAGTTAAGAAAGCTTTATTGCTTGCGGCCGCAAGGAGACAAAACATCACACGCCATTGTGCTACAAAGTTTGTCCGCTAGCATGTTGTGCTAACAACCTATTTAAACAGACCCACTCTTGACAGTGATCGGTTAAAAAAAGTCATGCAGATGTCCCATGGCTCTTCCTTCATTGGCTCCCTTGCATAGACCTGGCACGCGTGTGTATGCATGTTTACGTGTGTGCGTCCTTTGAAATGGACATTTACAACATCAACCCTACCCCCACTAGTTGACAAGATAATGGTCACCAGACCTCAGTCTTCCTTTTAGCTTTGTCAAACAGATTATCTCCTTTAAATAAAAAAACGAACTCCCCTCTTCTTAGTCCTTAGCCCTAAGATAAGGGTCTTGTATGTTTACATAAGCATAGAGTTAATTCAGGGGTAGCCTCTCCTTGCACACAAAGCTAAACACAGTATCATTCTTATACAGGATAAAAGTTTACATCTTCAATGTTTCCAACAGGGGCCCAGCTATTTTTTCAGGGTGACCGTGGCCCCCTTTGTCCCCCTGACAGCACCACTGCCCCCCCGAAAAAAATCCTAAGGGAAACACTGTGAAGTCTCTCTTTGGTACCGCTTTTACAACCTCATATCGAAGTGACAGCTATTACAGAGGGCCAACCACTGAGGCACTTGACAGAAATGCTCAAGCAAGTGAATGGCTGTAACCCATGCATGCTGGACCCATGTGGGTATGCCTTACGTCAGGCAAAGCTATATCCAAATGGACAATAAATGCTAACGGATGCATGTATGTAAATAAGACATCGCTTTCTGTTGATTTTAAAGTAGGCCACAAATGAAAAGAGCACAGTTAATGAAACATTGAAATGATGTCTTATGGTTTCTGACTTGTAGACTTAAAGGTATCTATCATTGGAGTTCACAACCCATTCCAATCCGTTGGGGGATTTGAGGGTATCATGCTGTGCCAATCCAACGTGACCCCCGCTTCATTAGCGGAAAACAGAATCATGATGTATGTTTCTAGTCATCTTCTCTTTAAGAAGTCTAAAAAACACTTCCCCCCCGCCTGCTCCTACTTTTCATGTATGATGTGTGGTTAACTAGTAACTCGTCTCCATTGGCGCACCCGAAAAATTATCTGAGGTCGCGCAGCGCGCTCTCGTGGAGCTCTTGTGGAGAGACCTCACGAAGAGTGGTGGCTAGAACATCAAACGCGCGGGGACTGAGCACCGAAGGAAAACAGAGGGCAAAAGCACGAACATTTTCAACGGAGAGTGGATGCTGAAGGATTTTTACGTTAAAAGGACATTCAAAAGATCACCTCGACGCTAGAGTGCAAGGATAGAAGGGAAAAACATGAAGTATTGAGAGAATAGATACTGTGCCAGTCTTTAATGTTTAAGAAAAGAACAGGAATGGGGGAATTGGCGTCTCGTCAAGGCAGGTGAGTCACAGCAATACTCACGCTGGTCCGGGAAAACTGTTTTCTTTAGGATGTGTTTTTTAAATTATTGGATATCTTTATAGCTGTCCAGTGACTTGTTCGATTTTGACCAAATTAGGTTCCAATAGTTAGAAGGACACCACACTTCAATCAGCCGCATATCATGATTGCATGCATGTTGGGTTTTATTTTTGATGCCGCGCATGAAGCCGGTGCAGATTTTAGGTTTATGTTGGTAATTTTGTGAGTCTCATTTGAAAACGGGAACGAGGGCTTGTGTGATTTTGTTTGAAACTTTAAAGTATTATGTTACGTGTTACATTTACGCAGTAATGAAAGGAGAAAGTGATATGATTCCAATACTGGGCTGTTACAGCTTGTGATGAAGCACTTGTTACTTATAGCCTACAACGGATCGTGCGTTACAGTGTATCCATTCCTGTGGTTTAGATGTTATTGCGCGGATCTAAATGTCCACAGAGCGCACACAACCCATGTTTTAAACCTAGGCCTGTAATGTTCGAATGTAATCTGTTCCTGAGCAAAATGTAGAGTTTGAGGAGGTGGTAACCAATCATCTCCTTCCAGCGGCTTATGTGCAAGTAACATTTTTTAAATATATCGGGTGTTTTCTTTTGCGTTTCTAGTCAAGACGGGCAAAAAGCTACATTATCCTGCCTTTTTGAGATATTTTTTTATAAACATTCCTTGTCAAAACTGCCAGAGTTATAGGCATAATTGATCAACGTCGTTCTGTGGAAGGTTTCTTTAAGTTAACCGTAATATCAGGTATGAAAGCTACCGTTATCTATGGAACTCATAGGCTAGTTATATTCGTAGTTATTATAGACTTTGAGCTATAACCGTACAGGCACAATATTGCTCCAACTAGCTTTTATTCCTAATTGACAGGGTTGTCTCGCCCACCTTAAACCTAATGAAAACATTGATTTATGTAATGAGATAGGCTAGCCATAGTCTTATGACTTGAACAGTTATTGGTGAAAAGTTATGGGCAAGAGAAAATCTAGTTTTTATGCATTCTTGTTCTGTCCTGCTTCATCTCACTCCTCTGAAATCTCCAAGAGCAGTTTCCTAGTTAAATGGGCCCATTGTAGTGGTTGGTTGAAGGAATAATTAAGTGTGTGAGAGTTGAATCGCAAAAAGGAGAGAGGGAAGAGAAAATGTAGTGCAAGAGTTGTCATGGTGACCCTTGAATAAGCAACGTTTTGCTTGTCCTAAAGCCAAAAATAGGCTATAGGCTAAGATGCTAAGATATTTGCAATTCCTTTTGTAGTCAAGTTCACCTTTGTAACATGATGTTTAGTTTTGCCGAGGGGGATGCACAGTTTGCCCTCACAAGGCCTGTAAAAAAAACGACAACCAGTTTCATCCTGATCTCACTTGCTTTCAGATTTGAATTTTGTGGAATTTGACTGTGATCCGTTGCATGTAGGCTGATCTCCATTGCCAATGTGTATTGTGTCCATTTAGATGTTAAGTGTGCCGGTAGTATTATGTGGTGGATTATGCATGCTACCGCTTCACTCTGTCCCTCTTTCTATTTGTATTCCAGCCTCGTAAACCTTTTTTTTTTTACGTCCCTGCAGTTTCAAATCCGATTCCCCTCTCTTTGAAAATACAGTCCGTTCTTGGCATGTTTAGATCATGATCATGACAACATTTGATGTCCAAGTGAAAAAGTGCAGAGGATATCTAAACGGACTGACACCTACGCACACACTCGCTTGGACACACAAACTTCAAAACAACATAGGTACTCAAGGTAATCTCAGTGCGCAGCAGAGAACCAGACTAGGGAGGTTGGGAGTCAGGCTTGTGTTGTTTGCAGTGGTGTAACCTCTCAGCTTTGCAGGGCCTCACTCTTGAAAACGTCTGTCTGCTGAAAGGTAATTCTGGCTTTTGCCCTTAAATGGATACACCTGGGTGAGGACAGTGCTGTCTGCCTGTTTCATGACTGGTGACTCCTGCTGTTCAGCATTTAACAACTCTTACTTTACAAGTAGGCTGCAGGACCACGCAGGCAGTGGAGAGTGGTGGCCGAGGTGGTGTACTTGCATCACAGCTTCACGTTGGTATTGCACTCATGTACGATAAAGAGTGCAAACACATGCACTTCTGTGTTTGTGCGTGTGTGTGGTTGTGTGAGTGCACATGCAATTTTCATAATGTAACCCCAGTTATAGCCGAGAAATACGGAACAGGAGGAAGAGGGGTGAGATGGAGGTGTGTGTGTGTGTTTTATAACTCTGCTTATTGCATTTGAGGTGTTGTCAGTGAGCTACATGGAACAGGAACTACATTTTCCCTGGCAGGGTTTCCCTGACCTTGTCTGAAAATATTTCTTATATTTCCAAAATCATCCCCAAGACTTCTACCCCCCCCCCCCTCCCCCCCCCCCCACACACACACACAGACACACAGACAGACATGCAAAATGCCCCCCAGGCCAAACCTGCAACCGTTTCTGCTTTTCTCCTCTCCTTTTTGCTGACATATTGCTGTAAGATAAACAAACGGGGAAAGTGGTGATGTGGATGTCATATCTCTGGTCTACGAGCCTATGCAGATGAGAGACCCGACACCTCCCAGGTACAGCCCGACAGATAGAGGGGCTTCCGGAGTGGCGATGCCTGAACAAACTCTAATCTGAAAATGACATGTCCCGAGGTTTGACAACAAAACAGATGTAATATTGAGATGGATGTTTTCAGATATCCATGTTCAGATGCATGCGTATGAGTGTGTCACTGCATGGGTGGGCGTGTTGTGCAGATTCAGGAGGGGGATTCTGCCCCGTACATCAGGAGATGTATGGGGCAGAATCATTTAGAGAGAGAATTCAATCTTTATGCTATAGCCACTTAAAATGGAAATGATCTGAGAATTCTCTGGATTCTTTAAGTGCTCTTCTCAACAGTGGCTTGGGGTGCTGACGAGGCAAAAAATAAGTCACATCTCTTAATGCCAAGTCAAATTGGTGTGTACGGAGGACGATGGAGAGAGAGCATGCTCCTAATCCCGCCAGCCAAAGCCATGGATATAAGGGGTGATTACCGGAGAGAAAGAGAGAGAGAAAGCCTGTCTCCTCTTTAGGGAGAGAGGATGCCGTTTCTGCTGGCTGTCAAATTATGAGCCCGCCTCTTAACGGAACCATTATGTTTCAACACTTCCAGATTTTGTCTACTTTGCATTTAGCTCTTCTAATGGAAAGCCTATGCACAGGCAGGTTTAGTCATTCTTAATGGGAATGTAATTTTGGTAATAGCAGCATTCAGAACTACGTTTAAGAGATTGAATAATTCAATGACATGATCGTGTATGGTGTGTGCAATAGCAAATCCTTGAGACACATAGATAGCCAGTGTCTGTAGTTGTATATGAGAGCACACTGATTATTCTGCATTGTCTGTTGACCGAGAACATATCCTTTGACTACTGGGTGTCTGTGCCAGGGAACAGAGTCTATCTGCTAAACAAGATGCCTCTGGACATAGTCACTCTGTCTACTTAACAGATGTCGCTCTGTGTGTCTCCCCTTTCTGTCTGCCAGAAGTTTGAGCTTTGTAAAAAAAAGAAATCTGTTGTTTTAATACTGAACACGCACAGCCACACCAGAATCAAAGCCTCAGAGGACAGGGCTTTTGGGTTTAAATCAAGGACATCCATCGTAGTACGCAGTGGAAAAGAGTAAGAGAGGAGCTATTTCTGATTGTTTTCCATTTAAAAGAGTAGAGAGCCTTTTAAAAATGCATAGTGTGGAGAGAGTAGTGAAGTAGTAAGAGATGGAGAGAGGGAGCGGTAGAGAGGAGAGAGATGTGTGTGTGTGTGTGAGGAAGTGAACGAGAGGACGGATATAGAGATGGGAGTGTTGTCACAGTGAGGGAGAGAGATGGAGAAGGGAGATGATGAGGAGGACGTCCACCGATGCTTGTAGTTGTTTCATAGACACAGTCATATCAGGTGAGATTTCCAATAAAGCAAAGAGTACAACCACACAGAGGTTCTATGAAAATCTGTTTATTTAAGGCAATTGGCTTGGAGATTATGGCTTTTTTGACACAAATGTTTGCAAACAAGTGTCAGCTGGGGGAAACTCTTGTGACAGGAGGTGAAAGTTGGGATGCAGATTACAACGGTACAGTACACCCAAAAATCACCACCGATTTAACAAAGCTATTTCACAGTTAGTGTTGTTGTGAGGGGCAGCTGCGAGTGTTTGATGTCGGGTACAGAGTCCCACTGCATTCCAGGACAGGGAATCAGGGAAAGAGGCGATGGAGCAGTACTGGAGCAGCACTCCTGGAATTATAACAGATAGCCACAGTGATAAGGGAGAAAGGGTATAATTTCATGAACAGAGAGCCAAAGAGAGATAGAGTAAGAGTTGTGATGGAGGGAGAGTTTGAATTCCTGGAAAAAAGACAGAGAGGCACAGGGAGGGATGAGGGGTATAATTCCTGGGGTAAATTAGTGCCGATAAGGGCTGAGTGTGTACCTCCAGCCTGCCACAGTTCCCCCCGGGGCAGCCTCTTTAAGGAGCTTAGTCAGAGGAGTGCCTCACGAAGACATGACATGGAGCTATGCTGAAGTGCCTCCATCAAGCCAACCCTCCAATGTGGGTCACTATCCTTCACAGGCTTAATCCCATTCAGTTGATTCACTCTGCTTTATTAATTCTGGGTTTTTAAGGGGGAATGCTAGTCTGTCGGTTTGTGGTGCCGCATATGACAGGACAGCAATGGGAATAATGGGGACGGAAGGAGTGTGCTGGTGACGCATGTATAGTGTGTGTGTATGTGACAATTGTGATGTGTGTGAGATTGTATTGTGGATGTGTTGACACTGCTTATGTGACATATCAGTGTGTGACATCTGTAATGTGTTTGTGCATGTTGGTGCACACGAGTGTGCGTGTGCTACTTGTGTGTACCATCTGCAGCGTGTGTGTGTGTCTAACATCTGTTGTGTGTGTATGACATCTGTAGTATGTGTGTGTGTGTGTAACATCTGTATTGTGTATGTGTGTGTGACATCCACAGCTTGTACACCACAGTTGCAAGTCCCAGCTTTGACATTTATACCCAGCCTCATCGGTAAGACTATCCCCATCCCTGTGTAAGACTGTGAACGAGTGCCTGGAACTCCAAAAGATGCAACAATCCAGGAGGCCACCTCCAGAGTCACTAGGTCACCTACACACGGGGAAACATTACTTACCACCTCAGATTCACAGGCAGCTTTACCCTCGACTGTGTGAGTATTTATAGTCATACTTCTTCTTTATAGTCTTTTTTTTCATTAGCTTCCCTCCTGACTCGAGTGGTGCTGCTCTGGTCGAAATAGCAATGAACTCAGACCCTAGCTGTCTGGTCAGACCAGAGCCCATAAGGTAGTGTGTGGATGTGTGGGGTGTGTGTGTGTCAGTCTGTGTGTAGGGTGTGTGTGTGTGTGTGTGTGTGTGTGTGTGTGTGTACGGTATATGTGGTGTGTATGTGTGTGGTGTGTGTTTGTACAGTATGTGAGTGTTGTGTCTCTGTGTGTATATTACTGTATGTGCGGGTTGTCTGTGTGTGTGGGCTGTATGTTCCGGTTGTGTGAGGGCAAGAGAAGGGTGAGAGATAAGACAGTGGTGTCACTGGTGTGTGTTAACCTCATAATACTGACAGATTACAGATTTAAATACTTTAAATCTCAGAGAGCACATGCTGCTAGTGATGAAGAGAGTGGAAATGACTGCTGGAATGTAAGAGATTAATGGACTCTCCTTTCTCTCTGTCTCTCCCTCACTCCATGTCTCTTTGATTCCCGTTTCTCTCTCGCTTTCTCTTTGCTCGTTGTCTATTTGCTCTCTCATCTCACACGCTACTCACTCTCTCCTTCTCATTTTTTCTCTCCTCTCTCTCTTTCTTTCTTTCTTTCTTTCTTTCTCACTCTTTCTCTTTTTCGTCCCTGGTTGCCCATCATACACTCACACAGCCAGAGGCACAAGCAAACACTGGCCTCTAATCATACTCTTTCTTTTTCTCTCTATGCCCCTCTCTCCTGCAAGCTCATACACAAACACAGACACACAGAAACAGACAAATAACCCCCCTCAGTGTACCTTGTGCATTCATAATGTGTCACACCATCATGAGATTCTTCAGAAGTATGTGTGTTTCTGTGCTTGTGTATGTGTTTGTGTGCCTGTTTGTATGTGTGAACAATTGTGCACAATCCCTGTCTGTGTTTCACCGTATACATTACTGTGAGTGTGTCCGTGTGTGTGTGTTTGTGCGTCTGTGTGTCTGTGTAAAGGTCACAGAACTGACGTAGTGTTTCAGCATCAGGGTCTCTAATATTACCTTCCATATTGTACCCAAGGACATGGTACAATACCAGGTCTATAGTTTAGCCTGTTATTTTCAGCTGCTAGCTATAGCTTGCTATTTTAGCCTGTTAGTTTAGTCATATCAAAAAGTGTCTTGTACATATATACGTATATTCCTAGTTTGTGCAAGAAACCCAACATTTATAGGCAAATTATGTACAGACTGCATCATGCAGAATTTAGCTTACTACTTAGTCTGCATTTTAAATAGTATTCAACATGCTAAATATACACAGATATATTAAAAAGTATGCACTGTATAACATAAATAAGATAACATAAGATACAACATGCAGTAACATGTAGTGTACGGTTGTGTACAGAGAACATGTAGTACAAGACATACAGGAGGACAGGGCTTCGTTTGAGTGGGATTTACTTGTTTTTTATCACCTTGTATGAACAGCCAGCTTCCTCTGTCTCCTTCTCCCTGTGTTGTAGTTTTTTTGGAGGGTTTCTGTGCATCTGTCTTAGGTTGCGGTTATTTTGATGCTAGGATCTAGGCCCACTCTTAACTGAGTTCTATTTTTAGCCTGTCAGTTTGGCAAAGCTGCCCGATTTAGCCTTTGAGGATAGAGAGATTCCTCCACCGAGCACAGAGCCCATCTGTGCCTGCACGATACTGCTCCCCAAAGGAGTCCATCCTCCACAATTAGAGCTCTGCTCCACCAATATCTCCACACCACTACTTGGCCTGTTTAAGAACAGGCCCTGGGAAATTGACTAGATATCAATCTGACAAATTTACTAAGAAAGGAAATTAAAAAGTGGGATGCCTTTTTTTGCTGACATTGATCCTGTTTTTAGAGGACAAATCCTTCTATCCTGGCTCTTAATGAAGGCTGATTCAGATCTTTACTGCATAAATTATGTGATAGTTAAAGCTTAATGAAATTAGAATGACGTTTCTTACATAATTAGGCATTTCACATTAGCCATTTGAGTTGACCAGTACTTTACTATATTCTCTATAAATATATGCTGAACATTTGGAGACATGTGCCCAGAGAAACTGTGGCATTCTTGTGAGCATCACAGTTTGATTGGTGTCTCAGCATCCTAATCCTCCTGCCGTGATGTTCCCTCTGCGACTCACCGCTGGCTGTCGTGTTTCTCATCGTCCAAATTCACCTGGAGATGTGGGTCAATACCAAAATAGCCTGGTGGAGTACACACCCTCTCTCCCAAGATGGCCACCCTGATAAATGGCTGGTTGTAGGTCAGCTCGCCAGTGGCAGGAGACTAAGAGGAGGAAGAAGAGAATAGAAGGAAAGAAACAGAAATAATGGGGAAGGGGAGGAGAGGAAATGGGCATCTGCGGACGTCAGGAAATGTGTTGCACACACCACGTATTTGTACGTAAATAATCTCTGACCATTAACTTATTTTGAGTCCCACACAGTTGTCGATTATGGGTTTTGGTGTGCAGAGTGTGTGTGTATGTGATGTGTGTGTTTGGAGCTTTCTTACGTGAAGTGATGGATCAGAGGGCATCTTTAATTGAACGGAGTGATGAATACAGTAGTTAGGTGGGTAGTTGATGGAGATTATGTGGGTGGACACATGTCAGTGTCAGTGAAGTGCCACAGGCGTCATTCTGGCACTTTTATGATCCCATAAGTAGGTGGGAGGGATTTCATCCCCCCACACACACACTCCCTAAAAAAGCCTAACTTCTGCACACCCAAACCCATAATCACTCACTATGACAACTCTGTGGGACTCAGAATAAGTGAGAAGTTAGAGTGCAACACATTTCCTATCCTCCATGATTGTCTGTTCAGAGCATGTGCGCAAGAGAAGAGGGTACTATTTTACCCTCCAATTTTAACAATGGGGAAGAGACAGAGGGAGAAGAGGGGAGAGAGGAGAAGGAACAGAGGGAGTAGAGAGCAGGTTGGGGGAGGAGAGGCTGGGCTATAGACCCACAGGACACCCTCTCAGTGTCATTCTGAGATGCTCTGTCTGGTTGAGGAACACCTGGTGGTTGACATAATAGAGGTGCGGACAGCACAGTGTCCAGGCTGGAGAGTAAGATGATGATGAACTGAGAGACAGAGAGAGACAGAGAGAGACAGAGAGAGACAGAGAGAGACAGAGAGAGACAGAGAGAGACAGAGAGAGACAGAGAGAGACAGAGAGAGACAGAGAGAGAGAGATTAAAGTTGGAGAAACATAAGCCATGATAAATCCTCTGACAAGCAAGCTCTGGGCCCTAAAAAAAGCATTTTTGCAGGTTTCTTTTCAGTTTTTATTTGAATTTCAGCACCTGTAGTCCAAAATGACTAAATGATTTAGTGTTTTGACAACCTCAAAATCAGTGGCATTCTCATCTACTATTCTCTTTGGTCCGTGGCTCTTTCAAGCTTGTTCTGATTTCTGCACAGTAAAATAAAACACGCCTGTAGGATGGAATTTTGAGGAGCTCTTTCACTGCTGTCTGGACCCTGTACTCTCTGAAAACACCATGCTGATGGAGTACTTTATTTGTGGTATGGAAAATGAAAGTTCTTTTGAGAAAATGTTTGTGTGAGTGATTTTTATCAGTAAAACCAACATATTTCAACATGCAAGATTTAGTCATTTTAATTGTGTAATTAGTTATGTGGGATTCTGGGATTTTCACTGCTAGACATACAAAGTTCTGCAGGTCCTAGCTGGTCCTCTCTCTATTTTGGTCTCTCTCTCCTTTCTCTCTCTCTCCCAGGTAAGACTCTCCTCTGGGCTACATCTTAATGATAGTTCTCTGATGTTTTAACTGAGCCGGGATCACCACTATGTAAAGTAACTCAGAGTTGACCTAATAAAGCATATCTCTGTCTTTGTTCCCTGCCGGGCCCCCTGTAGCTGAACATGGAGGAGCGTGAATGGTAAAGCCTTATCACAAAAGATGTGACATATTTCCTCAGGGACGGCTGTGCTTTGTGTCTCTGTGGCCCACTTTTCTCTTCATGTTAATGCTCTGCGGCACAGCAACAAAACCGATAAACAAAATTTATAAAACAGCTGGGACTCATGCAAAGTTCTGTCCAATCAAATCCATTAGCAGAGGTTTCATGCTCTGTAAAACGTATTTTCTTTCTTTCATTACGTTAAATCGTTTAAAGCAGAGTGAAAGCACCCGTCAAACAGGGTTAAAATGCTAAGCGCTGGTGGTGTATAGTCTGGGACCCACCCTCACCCTCGCTGCTAGCCTACAAACAATACTCAGACAAGGCTTCAGCATGTCTGTGCTACATCTAGGCAGGTGAGACGTTCTAATAAAAGGGAGTATTTATGTGCTGTATGGCCACCATGGATGAAAACATGGCCGTTTCAAAGACAGAGGCCGAAGGACAGAAACATATTCACAAGATCCAAGCTAAATACTGCAAGTTCATACAAGCATAGCGATTACAAAACAGACTCATGTGCTGTATTTGTCACCCATCTGACGGCCGTGGCAAAGGAAGCGGATAGGAGGGGAGGAGAGGAGAGGCGAGGAGAGAAAAAAGGAAAGGAAGGAAGGGAGGGAAGAAGAGGTGAGAGGAGATAAAAGACATAAGAGAAAAGATGGCAGAAGAAAAGAGGAGGGATTCTCAACTGGTGGATTCTCATCCTGGGCTGGCATCCTAGCCTCCACGGAAGATGCATTACTGGAGACAGAATAGAGAAGGTGGACGTTCTATCAGATAAACAGCATTAGTAGATGTAATCAGACCGCAGAATGGGTGAAGTGCACCTCTATCGATTCAAGGTTGTGCAATTCAAGGTCCTCTTGTTTATGTTAATGTTGGTGCGGTGTACTGTATGGAGTCAGTTGCCGTATGCTGTCTGGTTGGTAGCCAGTAGTTTTATGTATGCATGTGTTCTTTAGTTCCTTATCTATGACAGGCTTCACTACCAGCCAATTGCATGCTACAAAAGTAACAAACAAGCCCTGGGGCCTCATGTATAAACGTTGCGTACGCACAAAAAGCTTGCGTACGCTGGTTTTCACGCACACTTTGTGATGTATAAAGATTTACTTGACGTGAGAATGTGCGGGCCGTCACGGAAACTTTTGAGCAGACGTGAGAATGTGCGGACCGTCCGCAAAG